>NC_084573.2:40475000-40647500 GCF_033978685.3 Nerophis lumbriciformis | reverse complement strand
AACCGACGTTTCAAGGAAGAATGGACAGAGCAATATGTTTTCATCCTACCTACTGCAAGTACCAGACCAATGTGTTGCTCTGGTTGCTCTACTGTTGCTCTGGTGAAAAGTGAAAATCTGAAACGTCACTATCTGAAAGAGCACCGCGAATTTGAAGAGACATTTCCTCATGAATCAGAGCTAAGAAAAAAAGAAATCACGAGGCTGAAAAAGTCATATGAAACATCAAGCAAGATTTTTGTTAAATCTATGACACAACAACAAATAGCAACAGAGCAGTAACGTGCGGTGAGGTTGATGGCTGGTGAGGCACTGACTTCAACACAGTCAGATTTACAAACATATGAACCCTAAAGAGTATCTTATTCACCATTTGATTGGCAGCAGTTAACGGGTTATGTTTAAAAGCTCATACCAGCATTCTTCCCTGCTTGGCACTCAGCATCAAGGCTTGGAATTGGGGGTTAAATCACCAAAAATGATTCCCGGGCACGGCGCCGCTGCTGCCCACTGCTCCCCTCACCTCCCAGGGGGTGATCAAGGGATGGGTCAAATGCAGAGGACACATTTTTTCAAAGTTCTTATTTATTTTTGTTTCAAAGAAAATATTTCATGTATTTTATTGGATATTTATTTTATTTTTGTTAATTTTAAGAAAATGTTAAACTACCTACCTCCTGCTATTATATAAGCTTGACCGATAATAAACGGACCCAGCCTGTTTCCAAAAAACATTTGTGGACCTTCAAGATTTGTACTTGAGGACCCCTGGTCTAGACAATGAAGTAAGCTGCAAACTACATGGAAGTCATACAAAAAAACATTAAAACAAAATTGACTGCGATAATAAATAGAATAAAATACATACCTACAAATATTAAATACATTTATTGTACCCAACTTTAGTTGAAGCATACATTGTTTATTGCATAAAGGTCTGGGGACATACATATAAAACAATCACACAACAAGATTCATATTACACAAGAGAGTAATAAAGACAATTAATAGAATGGATTATAGAGACCCAACAAATGATTCATAAAGTCACACATTTTAAAATTGTATAAAAGACAACTGCTCAAATGATGTATAAAGTCAATAATAATATGCTTCCAGAAGTGGTCCAGAAGATGTTTCAGATGTGAACCAGTAAATATGAACTAAGAGGGATTTATGAGTACTCAAAAGCAAAGGTATGAACACATGTAAAACAAATATGTATATCATATAAAGGAGTTCATCTATGGAGTCATCTACAATTAGAAAATAAAATATGTAACACTTCATTATTTCAAAAAACATAAAACACTATTATGAATAAGTATAAAAGTGAATTATGAATATCTACAAATAAAATGTTTATTGTATGTAACATATTTTCTGTACTGTTTATTCTCACCTTTTCAGTCAAATTGTTCTGTTCATTTTAAAGTACACAAATGTGTATATTAACTCATGTACTTGACTGAAATAAAAGCACTAATCTGAAGTATCTGATCTATGAATGTTAGAAGCATGATAACAAGATTGTGTTACACACACAACAATGATGTCACACATGTTTTATGTGCTGATGTTGGAAAGTCAAAGTGAAAGTTTTGACAGTTTATTTCAAATCCTGCATCTTCATTTGCTGCTGCTGTTCTCACCAGCACACTTGTGTTTCTTACACTGGTACTTAGAAGAGAATCTTTCACCACACACACTGCAACTCAACACTTTCTCTCCTGTGTGTGTTCTCATGTGTACTGTAAAAGATTTTGGGTGAAGAAAGCATTTGTTGCAGCTTGAACAGGAGTATGGTTTTTCACCAGAGTGCCTTCTCATGTGTAATTTTAATTGCTGTCTTTCTATATAACTTTTACCACATACTGAACATATAAAAGGTTTTTCACCAGTGTGTGTTCTCATGTGTGTTTTTAAGTCATGTTTTCGTGCAAATCTTTTACTGCATTCTGAGCAGGTAAAAGGTTTTTCTCCAGTGTGTGTTCTCATGTGTACTTTTAAACTTTGATTTGTTACAAAACTTTTACCACATTCTGAGCAGGAAAAAGGTTTTTCTCCAGTGTGTATTCTCTTGTGTGTTTTCAAATATTGCCTTTGAGTAAAATCTTTACTGCAGATTGAACATGAAAAAGGTTTTTCTCCAGTGTGTGTTCTCATGTGTGCTTTGAAATGGGGCCTTTGAGTAAAATCTTTGCCGCAGATTGAACATGAAAAAGGTTTTTCACCAGTGTGTGTTCTCATGTGTACTTTTAAATTTTGATTCATTACAAAACTTTTACCACATTCTGAGCAGGAAAAATATTTTTTTCCAGTGTGTGTTCTCATGTGTGCTTTCAAATTTCCATTTGTTACAAAACTGTTACCACATTCTGAGCAGGTAAAATGTTTTTCTCCAGTGTGTGTTCTCATGTGTGATTTTAAATTTCCATTTGTTACAAAACTTTTACCACATTCTGAGCAGAAACAAGGTTTTTCTCCGGTGTGTGTCCTCATGTGTCTTTTCAAATAACAAGGATATTTAAAAGTTTTGTCACAGTGAGAACATGTGATGTGTGTGTTGTCAGTGTGACATGTTGCATCATCTTTAGAGTGTTCATCATCAGTGTGAGGAGAGTGTGACGTTGTGTCCTCACTATCTGATAGTGGAGCTAAGAGCTTGTCTGCTTGTGATCCTCCACAGTGGTCTCCATCAGCTTCTGTTGTCATGTGTTGAGTTGAGCTGCTGCTTGGAGGCTCCGCCTCTCTCTCACCTTTGACCTCATCATCTTCACTCTTCACAATCACATGGAACTCCTCCAACCATTCTTGACTGATGCTGTGTTCCTCCTCTTCCTCTTTAAAATGGGAGGTCAGTGGGTTATTTTCTTCCCTTTGCATTTGTAATGTATGTGGCGCCTCTTCTTCCTCCTTAATGTGGAAGGGCTGTGGCTCCTCCTTGTCCATCCTGAAGCTCCACTTGTGTTGCTCAGAGAGAAGATGTTCTTCACAGATGTCTGCAGGACACAAGAAGACAAACATGCTTGAGAGGAGTCCATCTTTGTTCAGTCACATGTTAGAAGCAATATTGATAGGATTTTACCAATTCAGATTTCATTTTCAATTCTGCTCACGATTCGGTTATTTGTGGATTAACTTTTGCTTTCAAATTCGGTAAAAAAAGGAAGAAACAGGTCGATTAGCACCAACAGTGAGGTCTTAAGAGGCCCAGACCTTACGGTTACCCCATGGGGTGCCAGAGGGCCCTAAGGACAATATTCTGCTTTGAAAATATCTATAAAATAAAAATATTTTTGGCTATAAATTAATAAGATACTACACGTTATTTTGTGGTATTACACAGAACTTTCCTCCAGAAGGTCTTATCTTTGTCCATGTGATGTCAGATGAAACCAAAAGTGAGCTGTGTGTCCACAATACCCAGCAATATGTTTGGAGGAGAAAAGGTGAGGCCTTTAATCCCAGGAACATCATGCCAACCGTCAAGCATGGTGGTGGTAGTATTATGCTTTGGGCCCGTTTTGCTGCCAATGGAACTGCTGCTTTAAATGGGACAATGAAAAAGGAGGATTAGCTCCAAATTCTTCAGGACAATC
This sequence comes from Nerophis lumbriciformis, assembly GCF_033978685.3. NCBI lineage: Eukaryota > Metazoa > Chordata > Actinopteri > Syngnathiformes > Syngnathidae > Nerophis > Nerophis lumbriciformis. Next base: position 40,643,898 of record NC_084573.2, on the reverse strand, counting down.
TAAAATCATCAGCCCGGAGGTTGGGTCTTGGGCGCAGTTGGGCGTTCCAACAGGACAATGACCCCAAACACACGTCAAAAGTGGTAAAGGAATGGCTAAATCAAGGTTTTAGCATGGCCTTCCCAAAATCCTGACTTAAACGTGAGGACAATGTTGAAAAAACAAGTCTATGTCAAAAAAACAACAAATTTAGCTGAACTGTACCAATTTTGTCAAGAGGAGTGGTCAAAAATTCAAGCCAGTGTTTCCCACACATTCATTTATTTGTGGCGGCCCGCCACGAAAGAATTACGACCGCCACAAATGGATTTTTCGGCTTTTGACTCGCTCGACCGCTCATAAAAGCAATGGGACTCTGTCTGTGAATGTACCTTGTAGTTACAACTCCGGTGCAGTAGGTGGCGGTAGCCTACTATGCATTGTAACACCGCCAATAGCACTTAATTCACCTGGTGGGCCAGAAGAAGAAGAAGAAGAAGAAGAAGAAGAGGGATGGACGGGATCAAAATACGAGTTATAGGTAGATAAGTTATAGCTGCATCGCTCGCAGCTTGTCATATATTTAACGTTAATCCGCGATTTCACCGAGCGTTTCACTGACGGTGAGCAGCCTGACGCTGCTTCATTAACACCGCCGCTGTTTGACTCGGGGGCCGGGGCAGACGCACGTAGTAACAGTCACGTGTTACCATACCGACGAGCTAACGTCTCCAGGTTATAACCCTGTTGTCAATAAACACACGTGGAGACGGTGCTTCAGATACTGCATTAATACTCAAGCTAAATTGTCCACTGTCCACTGCAGCATGTGAATGCAATGAAAAGAATAAAATGTTAAAATGTTGTCCAGGTTAATGTTTTGGCCATTAAAGGCCCTTCATTTCAAGATTTCAACTGTGATCGGGCTTTAAACAGGTGGCTGACCTGTTCAGATGGGTGTAACTGCTACTGGTCAAATAATGTGAAATAGCATTTAATTTTACATGTATGCAATGCCATTTAAATGTAATTATAGATAATAATAATAAATACTGTGTAGTGTTGTAAATAGTCAACGGGAAGGATTTTAGTAAGATATAAGCCATGAGCACTACACAGCCAGAAAAAAACCTAGGCAGGACAAGTAAAAATATTGGGGCAAGTAGATTTGAGAAGTCGGGCAAGTACAAAAAAAGCTTAACGTTGAACCCTGCATGTGTTGAGCTGCTGCCGGTTAAGGTTAGACGGCACTGTACATAGAGCGCTTCTGCTCGTTAGTAATACATTCTAATGTTGGATGTTCACTCCTTCACACAGATGAGTATAGAAAAATATTTTCAACGGCCGAAAAGGGCTGGACTTGGAGAGGAGGTAGGCCTACAGTCCGGACCACAGGAGGTATTATCAAAATGGTGTAGACACTTAGAAATCTCATAAGGAAAGTGTGAAAATTAATTTGCTTCCAATACTTCCAGGCTTCAACTAGTGCCGCAGCTGTGGCAGTAAGAGAGGGTGAAGAGGAAGGAATAGTAAGTATGCAGGGAGATGTTGTAGGAGAGGAGGAAGACAGGCAGCATGTAGAGCCAGCTAGGGCGGAGGCAACAGGTGAGACTCAGCAAACACTGAAAAATAAAGCAGGGTCAGAGCAGAAATGCACTTTTCTCATGAAAAGGGTCCTATTTTATATTTGTATGTGCCTTATAGAGAGGACCACGACAAAACAGAGCGACTGGTTTCGATCCAGAATGGCAAAAATGCCACAATTTAAGTCATGGCTGTATAACACCCAGCACGGTAAGCTCCAGTGTCTCCCACTTCTCTGGAGGAGGGTCTGGCGAGCGAGACTAGCTCCAGTGAGACCTGTTCAGCAGCAGCAGGAGGAGGAGGAGGAGGTTGACTGACTGTGGCAGGACACCTCTGCCACTGTTTCACTTTATGTTGCTGGTAAATAATATGGTTGTAGTAGTAGGCTAAAGTTCAATTATTTAGTATGCACTAATTAAAAGGGGCAGAGCTTTAAGAGACATTTTAGCTTTTATATTTTATAAGATATATTTTTTGTAAGAACCACAATTAATAAATATATTTCAGTGAATAACTAATTGTTCAAAACTGTATATAAATATGTACATAAAGTGTTGTAATTATATTCCAACTCCGCGTTCTTCCTGGTCATCGCCGCTGCCGTCCCCCGCCCCCCGACCACACCACCACAAATAGATGCCTGTCCTGTGGGAAACACTGTGAAATCCCTCAATTTCTTGCAATTGCACTTTGAGAAACGTTGTTCTTAAACTGTTTGACTATTTGCTCACGCAGTTGTGGACAAAGGGGTGTACCTCGCCCCATCCTTTCTTGTGAAAGACTGAGCATTTTTTGGGAAGCTGTTTTTATACCCAATCATGGCACCCACCTGTTCCCAATTAGCCTGCACACCTGTGGGATGTTCCAAATAAGTGTTTGATGAGCATTCCTCAACTTTATCAGTATTTATTGTCGCCTTTCCCAACTTCTTTGTCACGTGTTGCAGGCATCAAATTCTAAAGTTAATGATTATGAAACGAAATTTTGTTCTTATCTGTGCTGTAAAGTTCAAATTTGAATGACAATAAAAAGGAAGTCTAAGTCTATTTGCAAAAAAAAAAAAAGTTTATGAGTTTGAACATCAAATATGTTGTCTTTGTAGCATATTCAACTGAATATGGCTTGAAAAGGATTTGCAAATCATTGTATTCTGTTTATATTTACATCCAACACAATTTCCCAACTCATATGGAAACGGGGTTTGTACTTTTACACGCAATATCCTCTCCTCGTTCTTCCTTCTGCGAAACATTTTAACCCAACAGAAAACAAACAGAAGTGCAGCGAAGCACATGTAACAAGTGCAGCGAGTGTGGCCGTGCGATTGCTTGAACCTCACTCACACCTTAAGAAATGTGCTGGCGTGAGAATCCATCCATCCATTTTCTACCGCTTATTCCCTTTGGGGTCGCGGGGGGCGCTGGAGCCTATCTCAGCTACAATCGGGCGGAAGGCAGGGTACACCCTGGACAAGTCGCCACCTCATCGCAGGGCCAACACAGATAGACAGACTACATTCACACTCACATTCACACACTAGGGACCATTTAGTGTTGCCAATCAACCTATCCCCAGGTGCATGTCTTTGGAGGTGGGAGGGGCCTATCCCCAGGTGCATGTCTTAGGAGGTGGGAGGGGCCTATCCCCAGGTGCATGTCTTTGGAGGTGGGAGGAAGCCGGAGAACCCTGAGGGAACCCACGCAGTCACGAGGAGAACATGCAAACTCCACACAGAAAGATCCCGAGCCCGGGATTGAACCCAAGACTACTCAGGACCTTCGTATTGTGAGGCAGAAACACCAACCCCTCTTCCACCGTGCTGCCTGGCGTGAGAAATATATATATATATATATATATATATATATATATACAAATATATATATTTTTAGAATATTTGGGTACCTCATGCTTCGATTACAAACAAAATATTGATGCATATTAAATTTGTGTACAGTATATCAAAGCCATTTTTAATATTTACCATTTATTTCATTAAATATTTATTTTTGTCTGACTGAATGAGCATAATCGCTTACAATTGTGCAAATAGTGTATTCGTAATAACAAGCATCAGTTGATTTAATTTCCATGATACGTCCGCCCGAATGCAGCTGAGATAGGCTCCAGTACAGTTCCCGCAACATGAAAAAGGGACAAGCGGTAGAAAAATGGATTGATGGATGTCATCAAGGGAATAGAAGTGCGTGCAAACAACATAATTTGCATTTATTGCTAATAAAGTTAGCACCAACACAAAGTAGACTACTGCAATGTATGTGTAATGGGGCAGGGCCAACATCCGGGCAACTGAGCTACATACGGGTTCTTGGAGCCATAGCAACCTGACTGGCGTTGAAAACAAACCGTCGCCATTATTCTTTAACCTGTCGACCTGCGCTGATTAAACCCGTCATTCTGCCTCCAAAATGCCCAAAAACTGTGTTGTTTTTGGTTGTGCAAACCACAACTGGAAACAGGGAAAACAAAGGTGGTATTTTGTTCTGCCAAAGCGTGCTAAAAGCCCACAGAGACGAGACAAATGGCTCGCAGCTTTACACCGGGAAAACCAGGACGGTTCTCACTGGAGTCCCCCAAAATCCCGGGTCGTGTGTTCGGATCACTTCGTTTCTGGTAAATATAAGGAACAAAAATCCACCTTCTTAACCACAACTTGGTCCATGCTAATGTTGAACCCGTTGAATTTTTACTGAATAACGTTCGACAGCTGAAGTTGTTGTTGTTGCACAACAATAACATACGGTATAAAGGCTATTTCCAGTAATTCAGCAAATAATAAATCATAATACTGAACTGAATTTGAATGAGCTCTCTACAGATATAATAAATATACAGATACTGGTAGCCACCGTGTCATCCTTATTATCATTTATCAACATACCTTGGGTGATTTAACCATTTTTATGTGATTTATTCGTTATATAACAACCGAAGCTAACAACCGACCTGGTGCGCTTGTGAGGTAGACATACAGATTTACAAATTCCATGTCCGGCCATTATGTAGGATTATCAGTCCACGCATCTGCTGGAAGGTGGTAAGGGCAGTCGTTTAATCCAACTACAGAACATTTTAACTCGTATTTTAACCTAGCCTCACTGGAAAAACTATTTACATAATCATACGCCATTTAGAACAGTTTAAAATGCCGTGAAACCTCCTTAAATGCCTTTTCTGTCAATGCTGTGTTCGCTGTGAGCTGGTTTGTTTTCAACGAATTCAATATGGCGACCGCGTTGCTAGGGGATTGGAGGGCGGAAGTGACGTAGGTCCGCCCTCGCCCATACATTATATTACACTGTCATAATAATAATAATAATTTTAATAAGTACATTTTTTATCCTGCAAAGCGTCTTTGAGTACACTGAAAAGCGCTACACCAAATAAAATGTGTTATTATTATTATACCATGTGACTTATTCCAGACTTAAATTACGAGACGTTCGTTCCTTATTTAGTAACAAACATTTAATGTTAAGCGTGACTGTACTATACAGCACAAAAAAAACAGTTAAAGTATTAAATAAGTCAATATAATTCTCATAAAGAACATATAAAATACACTCCTCAAAAAAACGCTCGCATTTGCTACAAAGGCCTGCTAGCGGGTTAACGTTAGCACGTTAGCTTCGAACAACATATCAAGTAAATAACAGAAATCCCATCCATCCATTTCCTACCGCTTATTCCCTTTGGGGTCGCTGGAGCCTATCTTAGCTACAATCGGGCGGAAGGCGGGGTACACCCTGGACAAGTCTCCACCTCATCACAGGGCCAACACAGATAGACAGACAACATTCACACTAATAACAGAAATAATATAAAATATATAATTTATATTACCTCATAAGCCGCATGTACAAGAGAGGAGTGGAATATATTCTTGCTATTGTTACACCAGCAACTCTTAAATGGGACTTTTTTTTTGTTCTGCGGCTGGGCGAAGGAAGTGTGCACCACTCATTATTGTCCCAGAGGAACACGTGTTTGGACAACATTTGTTCCGCGGTTAAGAACACCTCGATGACGTCACACAGAAGGAAGAACAAAACAAGATGGCGTCTGACGGAGAAGACGTTGTTTTGGTTGTTATGGTTTCTTGGTCTTAATTACAACGTCCATGTGCACATGTATGTCGTTTAACAGAGTAAACGTCGCTATTAATTGTTTGTATAGCGGATACATTAGTCTGAGTGCACTTTGACGTGCTAGCCTAGCCTGCTGCTTAGCTTAGCTTGTTAGCTGCTAACAAAGAGAGGCGGAAGTGATCGACACATCAAAGCAGAGATCCAATGTAAGTGTAAAGTGTTTTTATTGTGTGAACATGTCTACATTACAAATGATGTGAGTGTTGCTGAATCAGCTACTAACTGCTGCCATTGAAGAAATATTTGTGATGTTAGAAAGAAAAAAAAGGATAGCAGAGTACGAGGAGGAACTTTGTCCAACAAAAGAGGAGAAGGAGCGACAACATCAACTATTGGACGCTGTTTTCAAGAAGCATCAAGTTGTGTTACACATCCATCCATCTTCTTCTGCTTATCCTAGGTCGGGTCGCGGGGGCAGCAGCCTAAGCAGAGAAGCCCAGACTTTCCTCTCCCCAGCCGATTCGTCCAGCTCTTCCCGGGGGATCCCGAGGCGTTCCCAGGCTAGCCGGGAGACATAGTCTACCCAACGTGTCCTGGGTCTTCTCCGTGGCCTCCTACTGGTCGGGCGTGCCCACAACACCTCCCTAGGGAGGCGTTCTGGTGGCATCCTGACCAGATGCCCGAACCACCTCATCTGGCTCCTCTCCATGTGGAGGAGCAGCGGCTTTACTTTGAGCTCCTCCCGGATGACAGAGCTTCTCACCCTATCTCTAAGGGAGAGACTCGCCACCCGGCGGAGGAAACTCATTTGGGCCGCTTGTACCCGTGATCTTGTCCTTTCGGTCATAACCCAAAGCTCATGACCATAGGTGAGGATGGGAACGTACATCGACCGGTAAATTGAGAGCTTTGCCTTCCGGCTCAGCTCCTTCTTCACCACAACGGATCGATACAGCGTCCGCATTACTGAAGACGCCGCACCGATCCGCCTGTCCATCTCACCATCCACTCTTCCCTCACTCATGAACAAGACTCCGAGGTACTTGAACTCCTCCACTTGGGGCAGGGTCTCCTCCACAACCCGTAGATGGCACTCCACCCTTTTCCGGGCGAGAACCATGGACTGGGACTTGGAGGTGCTGATTCTCATCCCAGTCGCTTCACACTCGGCTGCGAACCGATCCAGTGAGAGCTGAAGATCTTGGCCAGATGAAGCCATCAGGACCACATCATGTTTAAAAAGCAGAGACCTAATCCTGCAGCCACCAAACCAGATCCCCTCAACTCCTTGACTGCGCCTAGAAATTCTGTCCATAAAAGTTCAGAACAGAATGGGTGACAAAGGGCAGCCTTGGCGGAGTCCAACCCTCACTGGAAACGTGTCCGACTTACTGCCGGCAATGCGGACCAAGCCCTGACACTGATCACAATCAGACAGTCCGATACCCCATACTCTCTGAGCACTCCCCACAGGACTTCCCGAGGGACACGGTCCAATGCCTTCTCCAAGTCCACAAAGCACATGTAGACTGGTTGGGCAACCTCCCATGCACCCTCAAGGACCCTGCCCAGAGTATAGACCTGGTCCACAGTTCCACCACCAGGATGCAAACCACACTGTTCCTCCTGAATCCGAGTTTACGAGGTTCTGGCGTAAACTCCTCTCCAGTACACCTGAATAGACCTGAGGATGCTTATACATATTGACACAAATATAAAAAACCACTAACCTTATGACGGATGCTTTTGCAATTGTTGGATTAGATCTTGCACAACACCTAGTGGCCACAATCATTCAATAAGTCAAGCTCATGGCGCAGAAAGTTGAACGATGAGGACACCTTTGTTACTGGATACTTTCTATCCGACTTCTGTTTTGGAGACTTTGTGTACGTATTAAGCGACTATAATTATTTGATATGCTTAAATGTGCTGTTTTAGCTTAGCTGTTGTGTAGCTGCTAGCTCCTGCAGCAGGTGTGTCCAAAGTGCAACCCATAGCTATGTTTGTAAGTGTTGAAGATGTGGTATTTGCGTGTCAGTCCAATCAGCGGCAGCTACGCCCTGTTTGGTCATTGGACCTAAGTCTTTGGCTTGGTAGGCGGGACAGAGAGCAAGGGAACAATGTGGGACAGCAATGGTGTCCATCTTCTAGCATGCTAGTTGTTGGTCAACATGATCAGCCACACCCTGACTTCCAACATATATAGGAGTCAAAGGCCTCCTGGTATGAGTGGTCTGACTGGTGATCATAACAGGTGGCAGCTCAGTCAGCCAGGGCTTCCACTGATAGAACAGTTGGAGCAGTCCTTGTCCTTCACTCCATCCCGGGAGGAGTAGATGTCAGCCATTGCTGCTACTTCAGGCTGTGGTACGAGCACGAGCATGGAGGAGCCTTTGTAGTGGTGTCGCAGCTTGGTGGTCGTGCCGTCAGGTAACACCAGGAAGGTTCCTTCTGTGCGACACTGACTGCTGCCTTTTTCTCCCTGGACTCTGACTTCATATCTGGTGTTGTCCTTCAGACCTGGGCCAAGAAGCCATGAATGTGGGCCATAAGAGTGTATGTGCGTGGGCATGAACTTGCACCCAGTTTCAACTGGAACTCAGGACATATGATTAGTTGCACGGCCTATTCTAATCTGTATTAAACATTTCTTAATCACTTCATCCTTCATTATCTTAATTATCATTTTAAACCCCGGCCGAGTCATACCAGAGACTATAAAAATGGGAGCCATTACCTCCCTGCTTGGCATTCAGCATCAAGGCTTGGAATTGGGGGTTGAATCACCAAAAATGATTCCCGGGCGCGGCCACCGCTGCTGCTCACTGCTCCCCTCACCTCTCAGGGGGTGATCAAGAGTGATGGGTCAAATGCAGAGAATAATTTCACCACACCTAGTGTGTGTGTGACAATCATTGCTACTTTAACTTTAACTTAACTTATTCTAGTCCATTTGTAAATAAATAGTTTTCCTAAATGATAGTCTCCTCACTTGAACCAGACAGTCATTAGGACAAAAGACCCTGCAAGGACTTTGGCCTTTAAAAGGGAAAGCCAGAAAAAGGACAGTAATAAGATGATTTCATCACATTTACTATGAGGCATTTTATTATTAATATATTCTGTTCTTGTTACTTGGGGTGGTATAGCTCGGTTGGTAGAGTGGCTGTGCCAGCAACTTGAGGGTTCCAGGTTCGACGCCAGCTTCTGCCATCCTAGTCACTGCCGTTGTGTCCTTGGGCAAGACACTTTACCCACCTGCTCCCAGTGCCACCCACACTGCTTTAAATGTAACTTAGATATTGGCTTTCACTATGTAAAGTGCTTTGAGTCACTAGAGAAAAGTGCTATATAAATATAATTCACTTCACATGATATCTTGTTGTTCTATTTTCTCATTTCAAGGGGAACTGCACTTTTTGGAATCATTCACAGTCCCTATGTGAGTTAAAGTTAAGGTCCCAAAGGTAGTCACACACTAGGTGTGGTGAAGTTATCCTCTGCATTTGACCCATCCCCAAGGTCACCCCCTGGGAGGTGAGGGTAGCGGAGGCCGCACTCAGGATATCATTTGGTGATTTAACCCCCAACCCTTGATGCTGAGTGCCAAGCAAGGAGGCAATGGGTCCCGTTTTTATAGTCTGGTATGACTCGGCCCGGGTTTGAACTCACAACTTTCCAGTGTCAGGGCAGACACTCTAACCACAAGGCCACTGAGCAGGTCAATAGTTAATGCATCCTCAATAGAAATAAACTTAGCAAAAGTTAGCTAACAATTAAATCATTGCTCTATTCTGCCTATAAAGTGCTCTAAATAACATCCTAAAACCCCCTTCAACATTTTAAATACACACTGTAAGTATATATGTAATGTAGTAACATTCTTAATAACATGTCATATTTACATATCTTGCTCATTTTAAGCATACAATGTCTGCTCTCACTGGGATGGCGACTGATGGGATGTTCATATCTTCCCGTTTAGATGAAGAATTAATCCTTGCAAAGAGTTAAAAAGGGTGGGTGCAAAAGAGCGTATTTTTGTGTCTTTCTTGCCATCTCCAGGTCTAAGTTGGAAGTCAAAGTTGACCAAGTTCTCGGTTTATGTCCACAACCTTCTACTACATAAGTGAGAAGCATGATTTATAATCTAGAATGATCTTTCACCATCTTAGAGGCCAGAAAGCAGCTCAGTATGTCAATATAGCAACATAAGCTAGTTACTTCTGTGATCAATGCGCCGCTAAAAGTAGGTCCTTAACGTTAGCGCTTATAATAACAATATTGCTAATACTTGCTTAATATTCAGGTCACAAAATGTAAATGGAGTATTGTTGGCAGTTTTTGGATGGTTATTTGGAGGACTTTGTGGGTCTAATAGAGGAGCTCCCATTGACTCCAATGTTAGATGATTGTTGCTCACATTTATTTACTAATTAGAATTCATAAAAATGAAAAACATATGTCTTACATGAGGATTGTGAATGATAGGCGACATTTTAAAAAAGTGCATTTTCCTTTGAATTTGTCAGATAAGTAAACAGTCCTTCAAATTAAAGATGAAAAACAATTGAGGTTGTTTATAGATATTATCCACAATGAAGTTACAGTAAAACTAAGCACACAAGGGAAAGTACATTCATATACACATGAAGTACACATACTATATAAGAACCATGTTGACCATTAAAATATCATCTCGTTCTCCTAAAGCCAATATCGAGTATCCTTTGGTGAGCTGACCGTATCGTCACACCCTTAGTTGAAAGCACACCAACCCCATGACATGACACTTCCACGTGATGTAGAACAGTAGTACCACATTTTAAACATACACACACATCTGAAGAATATAAAATATATATATTTGGTGGGCCAAACAAAATGACTCGGCGAACCAATGTTTGGTATGGGCGATATGACCTCAAATCTATATCCTAATAACAATATATGTCACCATATATCATTTGGTACATGAATGATAATAGAATCATTTCAAAGCGGGTTACAAAAGCTCTTAATTTGGCATCTGACACATGCAGTAACATATTGTGTCATTTCTAATTGTAGTATTTTGTCCAAACAATTATTATTAATGTACTTGTTTATTTACTGTTAATATCTGGTTACTTTATTTGAGAAAATAATACTGGAAATGATGTAATATTTTACTGCATATTTCAGCAACTAAATTAGGAGCCTGTGTAGCCTGTTTTAAAATGCTTCTATTAGTAATTCTATATGAAATAATGTGTTGCTAAATCCATTTTAAACCATATCGTCTATCCATAGTAAAAAGTCCTGTCGTCCTGGTTTGTTTTTATTTTCCTGTGAATAATGTTGTAAAGAGCAGCGTGTTTGTGCGTCACTGAGATTTCAAGACAGTTCATACGATAACTTGTTTGTCCTAAGTGCATGTAAAAGTACTGAATGCATTGTGTGACTGAGCAGAGATGGTGTGTTTGTCTTGCAGACGTCTGTGAAGAACATCTTCACCCTGAGCAACAGAAGTGGAGCTTCACGATGGAGCCACAGCCCTCCCACATTAAAAAGGAAGAGGAACACCCACTGATCCCCCATTTTAAAGAGGAGGAGGAGGACCCACTGACAGCCCATTTTAAAGAGAAAGCAATGGATCCACTGAGCCCTCACGTTAAAGAGGAAGAGGAGGACCCACTGACCCCTCACATTAAGGATGAAGACGAGGACCCACTGAGCCCTCACATTAAAGAGGAAGAGGAGGACCCACTGAGCCCTCACATTAAAGAGGAAGAGGAGGAACACAGCATCAGTCAGCAGGGAGAGCATGTTGAAGGACTGGAGGAGGTTGATGTCACCAAGATGCCAGTGACTGGTGTCCCTGTGAAGAGTGAAGATGATGAGGTCAAAGGTGAGAGAGAGGCGGAGCCTCCAAGCAGCAGCTCAACTCAACACATGACAACAGAAGCTGATGGAGACCACTGTGGAGGATCACAAGCAGACAAGCTCTTAGCTCCACTATCAGATAGTGAGGACACAACGTCACACTCTCCTGACACTGATGATGAACACTCTAAAGATGATGCAACATGTCACACTGACAACACACACTTCACATGTTCTCACTGTGACAAAACTTTTAAATACCATTGTCGTCTGCTAAGACACAAGAGAACACACACTGGAGAAAAACCTTTTTCATGTTCAATCTGTAGTAAAGGTTTTACTCTAAAGCACAATTTCAAAGTACATATGAGAATACACACTGGAGAAAAACCTTTTTCCTGCTCAGAATGTGGTAAAAGTTTTGTAATGAATCGAAGTTTAAAAGTACACATGACAACACACACTGGAGAAAAACCTTTTTCATGTTCAATCTGTGGTAAAGATTATACTCAAAAGCACAATTTCAAAGCACACATGAGAACACATACTGGAGAAAAACCTTTTACATGTTCAATCTGCGGTAAAGATTATGCTCAAAGGGACCGTTTCAAAGCACACATGAGAATACACACTGGAGAAAAACCTTTTTCATGCTCAGAATGTGGTAAAAGTTATGTAATAAATCGAAGTTTAAAAGTACACATGAGAAAACACACAGGAGAGAAAGTGTTGAGTTGCAGTGTGTGTGGTGAAAGATTCTCTTCTAAGTACCAGTGTAAGAAACACAAGTGTGCTGGTGAGAACAGCAGCAGCAAATGAAGATGCAGGATTTGAAATAAACTGTCAAAACTTTGTTAACTTTGACTTTCTAACAACATCAGCACATATAACATGTGTGACATCATTGTTGTATGTGTAACACAATCTTGTTCATATGATTCTAACATTTATAGATTAGACACTTCAGATTAGTGTTTTTATTTCAGTCAAGTACATGAGTTAATATACACATTTGTGTACTTTAAAGGCCTACTGAAATGCAATTTTCTTATTTAAACGGGGATAGCAGGTCCATTCTATGTGTCATACTTGATCATTTTACGATATTGCCATACTTTTGCTGAAAGGATTTAGTAGAGAACATCGACGATAAAGTTTGCAACTTTTGGCCGCTGATAAAAAAGCCTTGCCTGTAGCGGAAGTAGCAGACGAGTAGCGTGACGTCACAGGTTGTGGAGCTCCTCACATCCGCACACTGTTTACAATCATGGCCACCAGCGATTCGGACCAAGAAAGCGACAATTTCCCCATTAATTTGAGCGAGGATGAAAGATTTGTGGATGAGGAAAGTGAGAGTGAAGGACTAGAGGGCAGTGGGAGCGATTCAGATAGGGAAGATGCTGTGAGACCTGATATTCAGCTGGGAATGACTAAAACAATAAATAAACACATACTCTATTAGCCACAACACAACCAGGCTTATATTTAATATGCCACAAATTAATCCCGCATAACAAACACCTCCCCCCTCCCGCCAATACAACTCAAACACCTGCACAACACACTCAATCCCACAGCCCAAAGTACCGTTCACCTCCCCAAAGTTCATACAGCACATATATTTCCCCAAAGTTACGTACGTGACATGCACATAGCGGCACGCACGTACGGGCAAGCGATCAAATGTTTGGAAGCCGCAGCTGCATGCGTACTCACGGTACCGCATCTGCGTATCCGACTCAAAGTCCTCCTGGTAAGAGCCTCTGTTGTCCCAGTTCTCCACAGGCCAATGGTAAAGCTTGACTGTCATCTTCCGGGAATGTAAACAATGAAACACCGGCCGTGTTTGTGTTGCTGCAGTCGGCCGCAATACACCGCTTCCCACCTACAGCTTTCTTCTTTGCTGTCTCCATTGTTCATTGAACAAATTGCAAAAGATTCACCAACACATGTCCAGAATACTGTGGAATTTTGTGATGAAAACAGACGACTTAATAGCTGGCCACCATGCTGTCCCAAAATGTCCTCCACAATCCGTGACGTCACGCGCTGACGTCATCATACCGAGACGTTTTCAGCAGGATATTCCGCGCGAAATTTAAAATGTCACTTTAGTAAGCTAACCCGGCCGTATTGGCATGTGTTGCAATGTTAAGATTTCATCATTGATATATAAACTATCAGACTGCGTGGTCGCTAGTAGTGGCTTTCAGTAGGCCTTTAAAATGAACAGAACAAATTGACTGAAAAGGTGAGAATAAACAGTACATAAAATATGTTACATAAAATAAACATTTTATATGTAGATATTCATAATTCACTTTTATACTATACTATACTACATAATAGTTTTTTGAAATAATGAAGGGTTACATATTTTATTTTCTAATTGTAGATGACTCCATAGATGAACTCCTTTATATGATGTACATATTTGTTTTACATGTGTTCATACCTTTGCTTTTGAGTACTCATAAATCCCTCTTAGTTCATATTTACTGGTTCACATCTGAAACATCTTCTGGACCACTTCTGGAAGCATATTATTATTGACTTTATACATCATTTGAGCAGTTGTCTTTTATACAATTTTAAAATGTGTGACTTTATGAATCATTTGTTGGGTCTCTATAATCCATTCTATTAATTGTCTTTATTACTCTCTTGTGTAATATGAATATTGTTGTGTGATTGTTTTATATGTATGTCCCCAGACCTTTATGTAATAAACAATGTATGCTTCAACTAAAGTTGGGTACAATAAATGTAGTTAATATTTGTGGGTATGCATTTTATTCTAGTTATTATCACAGTCATTTTTTAAAATGTTTTCTTTATATGACTTAGATGTAGTTTGCAGCTTACTTCATTATCTAGACTAAGTCAGCCTGGAGGATGTGTGTAATGTTGAGATGTATTGGAGATGCCTTGGTTTGTTTGGATGTTGTCAACCTGTCAATTGTTCTATTTAAACATGTTGTCAGATCTCGCGAGAGAAACAAGCAACCAGCTCTATGACTTCTTCTTCTTACTGGCAGTTTGCAGCCATGACTTGAAAGGTTCATACTGCCACCTACTGGACTGTAGAATGTAGTGTGGGCCATAGGACAGAAGGAGGAAATCCCGTTAAGAACCTGTGGAGGGCAGCAATACACCTAAGATCTTCTACTAGTCTGCTGGAAATAGAAAGAAGAAGAAGGAGGAAGAAAAAGCAAGACAGTGTTTGGGAGAGAAAGTCTAAACGTGGGCATTATAGTTCTGTGTTTTTAATCAGTGCATACATGTGCACATATATGTCCTTTTATATAGGCTACCTTTTATTTTGTTTCCCGAGTATCCTGGTTCCTTGATTTGTGTAAGTAAAAATAATCTTCACTGGATCAGTTTGAATTAGTGGATGGATAGCGGGAAAAGGAACAATATGTGACAAGGAAGACTGTGCATGGTGCGAGTCACACAAGATGCCAAGTGGAACAAACATTTGAACAAAGGGGTTATAGGAACAATGGTAAATGGCTTATACTTGTATAGCGCTTTTCTACCTTCAAGGTACTCAAAGGGCTTTGACACTATTTCCACATTCACTCATTCACACACACATTCACACACTGATGGCGGGAGCTGCCATGCAAGGCAATAACCATGACTCATCAGGAGCAAGGGTGAAGTGTCTTGCTCAAGGACACAACAGACGTGACGAGGTTGGTAGAAGGTGGGGATCGAACCAGGAACCCTCAGGTTGCTGGCACGGCCACTCTCCCGACCGCGCCAATCCCTTTCAGTGTTTTATGCAACTGACTCTGACTTTGTCTTACCTCTCTATTTTTGGAGGTAAAACTGTGGAGCTTTTGAAGTGTATTTGTGGTCTTGTCATGGTCGTCCGGACAGAAGGGCGACACGGCAGTGCGGCTGGATCAAAAGAGACGTCGGAGACGCTTCACTGAAGCAAAAGTTGCTTTATTCCCAGCGAGCGTCATTTACACAGGACTGCAGTTCCTGGGAGGAGGCCAGGTCAAATATGGAGGACTCCTCTTCCGGAGAAGCCAAACCATCCTTTTATATATTCCTTCTTTCACTGTCTGGGTGTGCGCTGAAGCTAAACAGCACCACCTGACCACCAAAGGAGATGTTGGTGTGTAAGTGTCTGGAAAACAACTGCTTTAAGTCATAACTTAAAGGTTGGCCTTTGAGCTTGACAGGTAGTCTCCTTTCAAGGATATGGTTGTCACTTTTGCATTCCGAAGTGCCAATTAGGCAGACTTGCCAACCCTCTCGGATTATCCGGGAGACTCCCGAAATTCAGCACCTCTCCCAAAAACCTCCCGGGACAAATTTTCTCCCGAAATTCAGGCGGACTCAGGTCCATGCGGACCTGAGTCCGCTTTCCCACAATATAAACAGCGTACCTGCCCAATGACGTTATAACTGTAGAATGATCGAAGGCGAGTTCTTGGTTTCTTATGTGGGTTTATTGTTAGACAGTTTCTTTAACGTCCTCCCAGCGTGGCAACAACACACAACAACAGCAGTCACGTTTTCCTCTACCGTAAAGCAGTTCGTCTGCCGTAAACAGCAATGTTGTGACACTCTTAAACAGGACAATACTGCCATCTAGTGCATTTGATGAAAGCACTTTTGTGCGTGCCACACAGCAATGCATCATCAGAGAGGGTGTTCAGCATGGTTAGAAAAATAGTGACAGAGAATAGAACAAGGATGGACAATTCAACCCTTAACTCAACAATGAGTAGATGAGTGTTATGTGTGTGTATATGTGTAAATAAATGAACACTGAAATTCATGTATTTATTTTATATGTATATATATATATATATATATATATATATATATATATATAGCTAGAATTCACTGAACGTCAAGTATTTCTTATATATATATATATATATATATATATATATATATATATATATATATATATATATGAAATACTTGACTTGGTGAATTCTAGCTGTAAATATACTCCTCCCCTTTTAGCCACGCCCCCGAGCACGCCCCCGCCCCACCCCGACCACGCCCCCGCCCCACCCCGACCACGCCCCCGCCCCACCCCGACCACGCCCACCCCCCTCCCCCCACCTCCCGAAATCGGAGGTCTCAAGGTTGGCAAGTATGATATATATATATATGCAAATATATATATATATATATATATATATATATATATATAATATAAAGGGACAGAATTTAACAAAAAAATATTAGTTTTACATTTTCCTAGTAGACATAACAGTTTGACAGCATTCTCTAATAGAACATTCTGGAGAAACATCCTGGATGAATTTGGATAGAAATGAGTTACAAAGGTAAACTTTTTGAATGAGTTAACTTTATTTGTGAATATTTATCTCTTATGCTCAGTCCATTTTTTTCCAAATTAATTTGAGAGAAGTTGCTGCCACCTTGTGGTTTTTATGGTCGGTTTTCCTCTTTTGGTGCAGTTGACCTTGTTCTTACATTTCTCCTTCCTCCTAGAGTTCCTGTGTTGTCCCTGTGGGCGGAGTTGTGGGACGTGCACAGCTGCTTCCAATTGACCCTAATGCTACTTCAGCAGCACCTTGACAGCTGGATGGCACTCGGCGATTCCACTCCACGCCAGTTGATTCTATGCTTCGAGTATTTTGCTACCTTGGCCATTCCCAGTGCCATCCATCTTGGTGTTGTTTTGTAGTGTGCACGTCTTGTAACTCCAAACCAAGTTGACTTTATTTTTGTATATAAGTAGCTTTTGCTCTTTTTTCCACAATGCACATTTTGTCTTCTCTTTTTCGCATAGTCGCTTTTTGTTACCTCCTGTTTGGATTGTTTTTGTGAATAGATTTCTGCAGTAAAATAAGTGTTTTACTCAGCGTCCTGCGCATCCTTGGGTTCCTCTTTACTGTGTTGAACAGCACTCTGACAGAAGGAGTTTCTCCAAAACGCAACACCCTTTGGCGGACAAGTTTGTGTCTATAAATATAAAATGAGAGGGACAAGTGGTAGAAAAAATGGATGGATGTACAGTAAAGCTCTGTGGGATGATGTACATTATTGACTTTTCCCTAACATTCCAAACGTTCCCATGTTTTCTGAAATTGATCATGTTTGAGGGATTCTAAAAAAGGGGGAACAAAACTACTTTAAAAAACAATTGTCATGTGTAGTTTTTTAATAAGAAATGTAGATTAAAAACAAAACTATCCTTCATAACCTTCCACATATAATGTTGCCATTTTCTCTAATCTACATATTACATAAAGGGACATACATATACAACAATATTCATATTACAAAAGAGAGTAAAAAAGATAATTAATAGAATGGATTATAGAGACCCAACAAATGATTCAAAAAGTCACACATTTTAAAATTGTATAAAAGACAACTGTTCTAATGATGTATAAAGTCAATAATAATATGCTTCCAGAAGTGGTCCAGAAGATGTTTCAGATGTGAACCAGTAAATATGAACTAAGAGGGATTTATGAGTACTCAAAAGCAAAGGTATGAACACATGTAAAACAAATATGTACATCATATAAAGGAGTTCATCTATAACATCATTAATAATTAAAAATGATTTATAAATATCTCTATACACATAAAAAGTATTTGTAACATGTTTTGTCCTGTTTATTCTCACCTTTACAGTCAAAGTGTTGTGTTCATTATTAAATAAAAGTACACAATGTATATTAAAACATATACTTGACTGAAAAAAGCAATAATCTAAAATATCTAATCTATAAATGTTAGAATCTATGTGCTGATGTTGTTAGAAGGTCAAAGTGAAAGTTTTGACAGTTTATTTCAAATCCTGCATCTTCATTTGCTGCTGCTGTTCTCACCAGCACACTTGTGTTTCTTACACTGGTACTTAGAAGAGAATCTTTCACCACACACACTGCAACTCAACACTTTCTCTCCTGTGTGTGTTATCATGTGTCTTTTCAAAGTGCTTCTTCGTACAAAAGCTTTACCACATTCTGAGCAGGAAAAAGGTTTTTCTCCAGTGTGTGTTCTCATGTGTTTTTTGAAATGGTCCCTTCGAGTAAAATCTTTACTGCAGATTGAACATGAAAAAGGTTGTTCTCCAGTGTGTATTCTCATGTGTTTTTTGAAATGGTCCCTTCGAGTAAAATCTTTACCGCAGGTTGAACATGAAAAAGGTTGTTCTCCAGTGTGTATTCTCATGTGTGCTTTGAAATGGTGCTTTTGAGTAAAATCTTTACCGCAGATTGAACATGAAAAAGGTTTTTCTCCAGTGTGTGTTCTCATGTGTCTTTTCAAATGTTGACTATGAGTAAAATCTTTACCGCAGATTGAACATAAAAAAGGTTTTTCTCCAGTGTGTGTTCTCATGTGTTCTTTTAAAGTTAGATTTCTTCCAAAACTTTTACCACATTCTGAGCAGGAAAAAGGGTTTTCTCCAGTGTGTATTCTCATGTGTATATTCAAATGCTCCCTCCGAGTAAAATCTTTACCGCAGATTGAACATGAAAAAGGTTTTTCTCCCGTGTGTGTTCTCATGTGTGCTTTTAAACTTTGATTTTTTACAAAACTTTTACCACATTCTGAGCAGGAAAAAGGTCTTTCTCCAGTGTGTTTTCTCATGTGTATTTTCAAATCGTGCCTATGAGTAAAATCTTTACCGCATATTGAACATGAAAAATGTTTTTCTCCAGTGTGTGTTCTCATGTGTCTTTTCAAATTACTAGATTTAAAAGTTTTGTCACAGAGAGAACATGTGAAGTGTGTGTTGTCAGTGTGACATGTTGCATCATCTTTAGAGTGTTCATCATCAGTGTCAGGAGAGTGTGACGTTGTGTCCTCACTATCTGATAGTGGAGCTAAGAGCTTGTCTGCTTGTGATCCTCCACAGTGGTCTCCATCAGCTTCTGTTGTCATGTGTTGAGTTGAGCTGCTGCTTGGAGGCTCCGCCTCTCTCTCACCTTTGACCTCATCATCTTCACTCTTCACAGGGACACCAGTCACTGGCATCTTGGTGACATCAACCTCCTCCAGTCCTTCAACATGCTCTCCCTGCTGACTGATGCTGTGTTCCTCCTCTTCCTCTTTAATGTGAGGGATCAGTGGGTCCTCCTCTTCCTCTTTAACGTGAGGGCTCAGTGGATCCATTGCTTCCTCTTTAAAATGGGGTGTCAGTGGGTCCTCCTCTTCCTTTTTAAAATGGGGTATCAGTGGGTCCTCCTCTTTCTTTTTGATGTGAGTGGTCAGTGGGTCATCCTCTTCCTCTTTAAAATGGGAGATCAGTGGGTGTTCCTCTTCCTTTTTAATGTGGGAGGGCTGTGGCTCCATCGTGAAGCTCCACTTCTGTTGCTCAGGGTGAAGATGTTCTTCACAGACGTCTGCAAGACAAACACACCATCTCTGCTCAGTCACACAATGCATTCAGTACTTTTACATGCACTTAGGACAAACAAGTTATCGTATGAACTGTCTTGAAATCTCAGTGACGCACAAACACGCTGCTCTTTACAACATTATTCACAGGAAAATAAAAACAAACCAGGACGACAGGACTTTTTACTATGGATAGACGATATGGTTTAAAATGGATTTAGCAACACATTATTTCATATAGAATTACTAATAGAACCATTTTAAAACAGGCTACACAGGCTCCTAATTTAGTTGCTGAAATATGCAGTAAAATATTACATCATTTCCAGTATTATTTTCTCAAATAAACTAACCAAATATTAACAGTAAATAAACAAGTACATTAATAATAATTGTTTGGACAAAATACTACAATTAGAAATGACACAATATGTTACTGCATATGTCAGATGCCAAATTAAGAGCTTTTGTAACCCGCTTTGAAATTCTTCTATTATCATTCATGTACCAAATGATATATGGTGACATATATTGTTATTAGGATATAGATTTGAGGTCATATCGCCCATACCAAACATTGGTTCGCCGAGTCATTTTGTTTGGCCCACTAAATATATTTATTTTTTATATTCTTCAGATGTGTGTGTATGTTTAAAATGTGGTACTACTGTTCTACATCACGTGGAAGTGTCATGTCATGGGGTTGGTGTGCTTTCAACTAAGGGTGTGACGATACGGTCAGCTCACCAAAGGATACTCGATATTGGCTTTAGGAGAACGAGACAATATTTTAATGGTCAACATGGTTCTTATATAGTATGTGTACTTCATGTGTATATGAATGTACTTTCCCTTGTGTGCTTAGTTTTACTGTAACTTCATTGTGGATAATATCTATAAACAACCTCAATTGTTTTTCATCTTTAATTTGAAGGACTGTTTACTTATCTGACAAATTCAAAGGAAACTGCACTTTTTAAAAATGTCGCCTATCATTCACAATCCTCATGTAAGACATATGTTTTACATTTTTATGAATTCTAATTAGTAAATAAATGTGAGCAACAATCATCTAACATTGGAGTCAATGGGAGCTCCTCTATTAGACCCACAAAGTCCTCCAAATAACCATCCAAAAACTGCCAACAATACTCCATTTACATTTTGTGACCTGAATATTAAGCAAGTATTAGCAATATTGTTATTATAAGCGCTAACGTTAAGGACCTACTTTTAGCGGCGCATTGATCACAGAAGTAACTAGCTTATGTTGCTATATTGACATACTGAGCTGCTTTCTGGCCTCTAAGATGGTGAAAGATCATTCTAGATTATAAATCATGCTTCTCACTTATGTAGTAGAAGGTTGTGGACATAAACTGAGAACTTGGGTCAACTTTGACTTCCAACTTAGACCTGGAGATGGCAAATAAGACATGAAAATACGCTCTTTTGCACCCACCCTTTTTAACTCTTTGCAAGGATTAATTCTTCATCTAAACGGGAAGATATGAACATCCCATCAGTCGCCATCCCAGTGAGAGCAGACATTGTATGCTTAAAATGAGCAAGATATGTAAATATGACATGTTATTAAAGGGGAACATTATCACAATTTCAGAATGGTTAAAACCATTAAAAATCAGTTCCCAGTGGCTTATTATATTTTTCGAAGTTTTTTTCAAAATCTTACCCATCACACAATATCCCTAAAAAAAGCTTCAAAGTGCCTGATTTTAACCTTCGTTATATACACCCGTCCATTTCCCTGTGACGTCACATAGTGAAGCCAACACAACAAACATGGCGGAAAGAACAGCAAGCTATAGTGACATTAGCTCGGATTCAGACTCGGATTTCAGCGGCTTAAGCGATTCAACAGATTACGCATGTATTGAAACGGATGGTTGTAGTGTGGAGGCAGGTAGCGAAAACCAAATTGAAGAAGAAACTGAAGCTATTGAGCCATATCGGTTTGAACCGTATGCAAGCGAAATCGACGAAAACGACACGACAGCCAGCGACACGGGAGAAAGCGAGGACGAATTGGGCGATCGCCTTCTAACCAACGATTGGTATGTGTTTGTTTGGCATTAAAGGAAACTAACAACTATGAACTAGGTTTACAGCATATGAAATACATTTGGCAACAACATGCACTTTGAGAGTGCAGACAGCCCAATTTTCATCAATTAATATATTCTGTAGACATACCCTCATGTCAGCAGGCCAGGGAAGCTAGGGTCGATATTCTTCTCTTGATCATCTTCGGGACAGAATGAGCCAAGACATCCAGGGGGTTTAGCTCGCTCGTCTGCGGGAACAAACTGCCGCCATTGCTTGCCGTGCTAGCGAGGTCCTTTGTCCCTGAATTGCTCACACACTCCGGCAGATTCAATGGGGGTCTGGCGGCAGATTTCTTTGACTTTATGGTTGGAAATGCATCTGCTTTGAGTGTCGCAGGATATCCACACATTCTTGCCATCTCTGTCGTAGCATAGCTTTCGTGGGTAAAGTGTGCGGAACAAACGTCCAATTTCTTGCCACTTTGGCATCTTTGGGCCACTGGTGCAACTTGAATCCGTCCCTGTTGGTGTTGTTACACCCTCCGACAACACACCGACGAGGCATGATGTCTCCAAGGTACGGAAAACAGTCGAAAAAACGGAAAATAACAGAGCTGATTTGACTCGTGTTTGAGAAAATGGCGGATTGCTTCCCGTTGTGACGCCACGTTGTGACGTCATCGCTCCGAGAGCGAATATTAGAAAGGCGTTTAATTCGCCAAAATTCACCCATTTAGAGTTTGGAAATCGGTTAAAAAAATATATGGTCTTTTTTCTGCAACATCAAGGTATATATTGACACTTACGTAGGTCTGCTGATAATGTTCCCCTTTAAGAATGTTACTACATTACATATATACTTACAGTGTGTATTTAAAAAGGGTGTTTTAGGATGTTATTTAGAGCACTTTATAGGCAGAATAGAGCAATGACTCAATGTTAGCTAACTTTTGCTAAGGTTTATTTTCTATTGAGGATGCATTAACTATTGACCTGCTCAGTGGCCTTGTGGTTAGAGTGTCTGCCCTGACACTGGAAAGGTGTGAGTTCAAACCCGGGCCGAGTCATACCAAAGACTATAAAAATGGGACCCATTGCCTCCTTGCTTGGCACTCAGCATCAAGGGTTGGGGGTTAAATCACCAAATGATTCCCTCCGCTGCCCTCACCTCCCAGGGGGTGACCTTGGGGATGGGTCAAATGCAGAGGATAACTTCACCACACCTAGTGTGTGACTACCTTTGGGACCTTAACTTTAACCTACATAGAGACTGTGAATGATTCCAAAAAGTGCAATTCCCCTTGAAATGAGAAAATAGAACAAAAACATATCATGTGAAGTGAATTATATTTATATAGCGCTTTTCTCTAGTGACTCAAAGCGCTTTACATAGTGAAAGCCAATATCTAAGTTACATTTAAAGCAGTGTGGGTGGCACTGGGAGCAGGTGGGTAAAGTGTCTTGCCCAAGGACACATCGGCTAAGATGGCAGAAGCTGGGATCGAATCTGAAACCCTCAAGTTGCTGGCACGGCCACTCTACCAACCGAGCTATACCACCCCAAGTAACAAGAACAGAATATATTAATAATAAAATGCCTCAAAGTAAATGTGATGAAATCATCTTATTACTGTCCTTTTTCTGGCTTTCCCTTTTAAAGGCCAAAGTCCTTGCAGGGTCTTTTGTCCTAATGACTGTCTGGTTCAAGTGAGGAGACTATCATTTAGGAAAACTATTTATTTTACAAATGAACTAGAATAAGTCACTCATTTTTACAGGTAGCTAAAGTTGGGATACAATTAAGATAATGAAAGATGAAGTGATTAAGAAATGTTTAATACAGATTAGAATAGGCCGTGCAACTAATCATATGTCCTGAGTTCCAGTTGAAACTGGGTGCAAGTTCATGCCCACGCACATACACTCTTATGGCCCACATTCATGGCTTCTTGGCCCAGGTCTGAAGGACAACACCAGATATGAAGTCAGAGTCCAGGGAGAAAAAGGCAGCAGTCAGTGTCGCACAGAAGGAACCTTCCTGGTGTTACCTGACGGCACGACCACCAAGCTGCGACACCACTACAAAGGCTCCTCCATGCTCGTGCTCGTACCACAGCCTGAAGTAGCAGCAATGGCTGACATCTACTCCTCCCGGGATGGAGTGAAGGACAAGGACTGCTCCAACTGTTCTATCAGTGGAAGCCCTGGCTGACTGAGCTGCCACCTGTTATGATCACCAGTCAGACCACTCATACCAGGAGGCCTTTGACTCCTATATATGTTGGAAGTCAGGGTGTGGCTGATCATGTTGACCAACAACTAGCATGCTAGAAGATGGACACCATTGCTGTCCCACATTGTTCCCTTGCTCTCTGTCCCGCCTACCAAGCCAAAGACTTAGGTCCAATGACCAAACAGGGCGTAGCTGCCGCTGATTGGACTGACACGCAAATACCACATCTTCAACACTTACAAACATAGCTATGGGTTGCACTTTGGACACACCTGCTGCAGGAGCTAGCAGCTACACAACAGCTAAGCTAAAACAGCACATTTAAGCATATCAAATAATTATAGTCGCTTAATACGTACACAAAGTCTCCAAAACAGAAGTCGGATAGAAAGTATCCAGTAACAAAGGTGTCCTCATCGTTCAACTTTCTGCGCCATGAGCTTGACTTATTGAATGATTGTGGCCACTAGGTGTTGTGCAAGATCTAATCCAACAATTGCAAAAGCATCCGTCATAAAGTTTGTGGTTTTTTATATTTGTGTCAATATGTATAAGCATCCTCAGGTCTATTCAGGTGTACTGGAGAGGAGTTTACGCCAGAACCTCGTAAACTCGGATTCAGGAGGAACAGTGTGGTTTGCATCCTGGTGGTGGAACTGTGGACCAGGTCTATACTCTGGGCAGGGTCCTTGAGGGTGCATGGGAGATTGCCCAACCAGTCTACATGTGCTTTGTGGACTTGGAGAAGGCATTGGACCGTGTCCCTCGGGAAGTCCTGTGGGGAGTGCTCAGAGAGTATGGGGTATCGGACTGTCTGATTGTGATCAGTGTCAGAGCTTGGTCCGCATTGCCGGCAGTAAGTCGGACACGTTTCCAGTGAGGGTTGGACTCTGCCAAGGCACCGATACTGACAGAATTTCTAGGCGCAGTCAAGGAGTTGAGGGGATCTGGTTTGGTGGCTGCAGGATTAGGTCTCTGCTTTTTGCAGATGATGTGGTCCTGATGGCTTCATCTGGCCAGGATCTTCAGCTCTCACTGGATCGGCTCGCAGCTGAGTGTGAAGCGACTGGGATGAGAATCAGCACCTCCAAGTCTGAGTCCATGGTTCTCGCCCGGAAAAGGGTGGAGTGCCACGTCCGGGTTGCGGAGGAGACCCTGCCCCAAGTGGAGGAGTTCAAGTACCTCGGAGTCTTGTTCACAAGTGAGGGAAGAGTGGATGGTGAGATGGACAGGCGGATCGGTGCGGCGTCTTCAGTAATGCGGACGCTGTATCGATCCGTTGTGGTGAAGAAGGAGCTGAGCCGGAAGGCAAAGCTCTCAATTTACCGGTCGATCTACGTTCCCATCCTCACCTATGGTCATGAGCTTTGGGTTGTGACTGAAAGGACAAGATCACGGGTACAAGCGGCCAAAATGAGTTTCCTCCGCCGGGTGGCGGGTCTCTCCCTTAGAGATAGGGTGAGAAGCTCTGTCATCCGGGAGGAGCTCAAAGTAAAGCCGCTGCTCCTCCACATGGAGAGGAGCCAGATGAGGTGGTTCGGGCATTTGGTCAGGATGCCACCCGAACGCCTCCCTAGGGAGGTGTTATGGGCACGTCCGACCGGTAGGAGGCCACGGGGAAGACCCAGGACACGCTGGGAAGACTATCTCTCCCGGCTGGCCTGAGAACGCCTCAGGATCCCCCGGGAAGAGCTGGACGAATCGGCTGGGGAGAGGAAAGTCTGGGCTTCCCTGCTTAGGCTGCTGCCCCCGCGACCCGACCTCAGATAAACTGAGAGAAGATGGATGGATGGATGTGTAACACAACTTGATGTTTTTTGAAAACAGCGTCCAATAGTTGATGTTGTCGCTCCTTCTCCTCTTTTGTTGGACAAAGTTCCTCCTCGTACTCTGCTATCCTTTTTTTTCTTTCTAACATCACAAATATTTCTTCAATGGCAGCAGTTAGTAGCTGATTCAGCAACACTCACATCATTTGTAATGTAGACATGTTCACACAATAAAAACACTTTACACTTACATTGGATCTCTGCTTTGATGTGTCGATCACTTCCCGCCTCTCTTTGTTAGCAGCTAACAAGCTAAGCTAAGCAGCAGGCTAGGCTAGCACGTCAAAGTGCACTCAGACTAATGTATCCGCTATACAAACAATTAATAGCGACGTTTACTCTGTTAAACGACATACATGTGCACATGGACGTTGTAATTAAGACCAAGAAACCATAACAACCAAAACAACGTCTTCTCCGTCAGACGCCATCTTGTTTTGTTCTTCCTTCTGTGTGACGTCATCGAGGTGTTCTTAACCGCGGAACATTTGTTGTCCAAACACGTGTTCCTCTGGGACAATAGTGAGTGGTGCACACTTCCTTCGCCCAGCCGCAGAACAAAAACAAAGTCCCATTTAAGAGTTGCTGGTGTAACAATAGCAAGAATATATTCCACTCCTCTCTTGTACATGCGGCTTATGAGGTAATATACATTATATTTTTTATATTATTTATCTTTTTTACCTGATATGTTGTTCGAAGCTAACGTGCTAACGTTAACCCGCTAGCAGGCCTTTGTAGCAAATGCGAGCGTTTTTTTGAGGAGTGTATTTTATATGTTCTCTATGAGAATTATATTGACTTATTTAATACTTTAACTGTTGTTTTTTTTACTGTATATTACAGTCACGTTTAACATTAAATGTTTGTTACTAGAAAGGAACGAACGTCTCGTAATTTAAGTCTGGAATAAGTCACATGGTATAATAATAACACATTTTATTTGATATAGCGCTTTTCAGTGTACTCAAAGACGCTTTACAGGATAAAAAATAAAATTATTAAAATTATAATTATTATTATTATGACAGTGTAATATAATGTATTACACATACATTGCAGTAGTCTACTTTGTGTTGGTGCTAACTTTATTAGCAACAAATACAAATTAGGTTGTTTGCACGCACTTCTATTACCTTGATGACATTCATCCATCCACTTTACTACCGCTTGTCCCTTTTTGGGCTTGCGGGGGGGGGGGGGGTGCTGGAGACTATCTCAGCTGCATTCGGGCGGACATATAATGGAAATTAAATCAACTGATGTTTGTTATTACGAATACACTATTTGCACAATTGTAAGTGATTAATGCTCATTCAGTCAGACAAAAATAAATATTTAATGAAATAAATGTTAAATATTAAAAATGGCTTTAATAAACTGCACACAAATTGAACATGCATCAATATTTTGTTTGTAATCGAAGCATGAGGTACCCAAATATTAAAAAATATATATATATGTATATATATATATATATATATATATATATATATATATATATATATATATATATATATATATATATATATATACATACATACACTATATGGCCAAAAGTATTTGGCCACCTGCCTTTACTCACATATGAACTTGAAGTGCCATCCCATGGAATTGTCCAAAATGTTTTGGTATCCTGGAGCATTCAAAGTTCCTTTCACTGGAACTAAGGGGCCAAGCCCAACTCCTGAAAAACCAACCCCACACCATAATTCCTCCTCCACCAAATTTCACACTCGGCTCAATGCAGTCCGAAATGTAGCGTTCTCCTGGCAACCTCCAAACCCAGACTGGTCCATCAGATTGCCAGATGGAAAAGTGTGATTCATCAGTCCAGAGAAGGCGTCTCCACTGCTCTAGAGTCCAGTGGTGATGTCCTTTACACCACTGCATCCCACGCTTTGCATTCGACTTAGTGATGTATGGCTTAGATTCAGCTACTTTTTTAAAACTGGATCTGGATCGGCATTTTCCCATGCCTTGCCGATACGCAATTTTTGGCAAATATCGACATCCGATCCAAATATCGGTGCTGTCCACGCATGTGGCCACTAAGCCTTTATAGTCATGACCATATTAAAATCCAAGCAGGAGGTTTTCTATACGTCCTAAAAAGCTGTTACTTTTTATCAATAATTACCGTAAATGTAGAAAACAAGATCATATACACAATTCATAATAATCAATAAACTATGATTATTCCATGTGTAGAAGAACATCACCACAAAGTCTCTCAGTCCACTTGGAAAATATTATATTTGATGGACTAAACAAATATTTGACACATCTGAGCTGAAGTTTGTTTGTGTTGTCTTGAAAACGTCCAGGAGATGAACGCTCATCAAGAAGAACGTCCCCTTCAGCAGCAGGGGGGCTCCTCTTTGAGGCAGGAGGATCCACAGCCCCCTTACATTAAAGAGGAAGAGGAGGATTTCTGGGTTACTCAGGAGGGAGAGTGTGTTGTAGGGCAGGAGGAGGCTGATCTCAGCAAGTTTCCACTGACTGTTGTCTCTGTGAAGACTGAAGAGCATGAAGACAAAGCACCTGAGTCCTCACAGCTTCATCACAGTCCAAGTAAGCACAACATCCAGATGTCCTCCAATATGTATGCTAAATAGTAAAAAACTGCTAGTACAAGGCGACTAACATTACAGGTAATGGTAGTCATCTATTGTGCCTTTAAAATCACCAACATTACTCCATTTACTTGTAGTGACCTGTATATTAACCAAGTATTAGCAGCATTGTAATTGTAAGAGCTAACATCGAGGAACTACTTTTAGTCAAACGGCTCCTTGCTCGCAGAGAGGTAGACTTGCTACTGAGCTGCTGCTGCATCGCCGCTGGGTTGGTAAAAGTTTGTTCTAGATTATAAATCATGCCTCACGCTTGTATCGGCAAAGGTCGTGGCCATACACCGAGAAGTCGGTCAAATTAGTTTCAAACCCAAAGACGTCGCTAGGAAGAAGCTCATTTCTTCCCAGCATTCTTGACCCGAGGAGTGAGGATTATGCTCAATATATCAGCTAAACGGAGAGATATAAACATCCCATTAGTCAGCATCTCGATGAGAGCAGACATTGTACAGTAAGTGATAAAAAAATTTTTTTATGTTGATAGTTTATATTATCTTGTTTAACATTTAACAATACTGCTACATAGATAGATAGATAGATAGATAGATAGATAGATAGATAGATAGATAGATAGATAGATAGATAGATAGATAGATAGATGGATAGTACTTTATTGATTTCTTCAGGAAGATTAAAATGATGCTTAGTGTTTCACTGAAGCTGCATCTGTTTAACAATCAGCTTCTAAAACTTGTAGCTCATCCTCCCAAAATATACATTTCTGGATTCTAATTGTGTAACCTATATGTGCTACAAATCAATGCAATATATATATGGGGTGTTATGGGCTAGGAACAGAAGACTACAGTTTGGATTCAGAGAGAGTGCAGTTTGGTAAAGAATTAGTGATGGACAGCAGATATATGACTTGAATGGCCATTCAGCGTGAGAGCAATTTGAAGAAAAACACAGTTACTATACACAATTTCAATTCAATTATTCAGTGTCTCTGGATCTTCTTTAAATCTCAGAGAAAGTTCTTGGAAAAAGGTTTTGGAGAGAGTAAAGCAGTACAGTCCATGTGCTGCGGTGAAGGGTGAAAATGTGTGGAGTGTTGGCTGGAGAGCCTCCTACCACAACACACAGAACAGGTGTTGGGGTTCCTGGCTGGAATCTCCCAAGAACGATCCTTGGACTAGATCAGGGGTCTGCAACCCGCGGCTCTTTGATCACTCTGATGCGGCTCAGCTGCATACTTGCCGACCCTCCGATTTTTCCGGGAGGTTTCCGGATTTCAGTGCCTCTCCCGGAAATCTCCCGGGGCAAACATTCTCAGATTTTCACCCGGACAACAATATTCAGGGCGTGCCTTTAACGTCCTCTACAACATGTCGTCGCGTCCGCTTTTACACCATGCTATCTACGTGCCGGCCCGGTCACATGTAGTATGTGGCCTCTGCTTACACACGTAAGTGACTGCAAGGCATACTTGGTCAACAGCCATACAGGTTACACTGAGGCTTGTGATATAAACAACTTTAACACTCTTACTAATATGCGCCACACTGTGAACCCACACCAAACAAGAATGACAAACACATTTCGGGAGAACATCCGCACCGTAACACAACATAAACACAACAGAACAAATACCCAGAATCCCATGCATCCTTAACTTTCCCAGGCTACATTATACACCCCTGCAACCACCAAACCCCGCCTACCCAACCCTGCCCACCTCAACCGACGCACGGAGAGGGTTTGGGGGGGTTTGGTGGTAGCGGGGGTGTATAATGTAGCCCGGAAGAGTTAGGGATACATGGGATTCTGGGTATTTGTTCTGTTGTGCTTATGTTGTGTTACAGTGCGGATGTTCTCCCGAAATGTGTTTGTCAATCTTGTTTGGTGTGGGTTCACAGTGTGGCACATATTAGTAAGAGTGTTAAAGTTGTTTAAACGGGCACCCTCAGTGTGACTTGTATGGCTGTTGAACAAGTATGCCTTGCAGTCACTTATGTGTGTCTGCAGAAGCCGCATACAACATGTGACTGGGCTGGCAAGCTGTTTGTACAGGTTGTAGAGGGCGTTAAAGGAAGTGCCATCATAGCACGCCCTTATTATTGTTGTTTGGGTGAAAATCAGCAGACATTCGAGAGAATAGTTTCTCTTAAATTCGGGAGTCTCCCGGAAAAATTGTGAGGGTTGGCAAGTGTGATGCTGTCAAGCGGCATTCATATAAAACTCACGGGCCGCACTAACATTACATTGTCATATTAAGGTGTGAGCCGCGTGTCTGAGACCCCTGGTTTATTTATACATAGCACAAAGCAAAAAAAACTTTGTATGTAGTGTTATTTCATTTTAAATTTCAAAAGAGTTTTGTGGCTCCCATTGTTTTCTTTATTTTGTGAAACGGGTCAAAATGGCTCCTTGACTGGTAAAGGTTGCCGACTCCTGGTCTAGATGCTTTTTTCCTTCGCTCGCCATCATAAAGAGAAGCCTGGCCTGTGTAAGAACCAGGACCATCCTTATAAATCAACGTGTACACAACACAAATCAAATATCTTCATTAAACAACACTAATTGCATTATAAAGTATTCAGAACAGGTTGTAGTTTTTTCCTCAATATTGTACAATATAAATCAACATACATGTCAGAATCACAATATGCAATAAAGTGCTAAAATAACCATTAGCAGCATAAATATGACCTATACAATTCGCTCAGTGCACTAAACGTGCTTACTATCAAAACACATGAAAAAGTACATTGAATACACAAATAGTTCTCATTGGTTCAAGTCATAAAGCTTGTATATGGACCATTGAGAAATATGCCACAATGAAGCAATGGAAGAAAGACTAATATATTTTCATAAACATGGACTCACCAACTCCACTTCTACAGTCACACACAGCTCAATGACAAAAACATTGGCGCTGGTAGTCGGCTCTTTAAAGTTAACAAATAGTCATTTAGTTTATAATCCCGTCAGCACAATATTTGGGCTGAAAAGGAGAATAAAAACCTACCTCCAGCAGAAAGACAACCTGTCTCCCCTCACGTCCTGTCTACTGGCCACTTCCTGCTACCGGCTTATAAGCACAGCTGATTGGACCGCGGCGGTCAGGTGACTAGGGAGAGCGTGCAACGCTCAAAGAGTAATACAGAGCAAGAGCCTAATAGTCTCCGCAAAGGTATGTATTTGACACCTGCGTTACAAAAGTGCTTTGAGTCACTAGAGAAAAGCGCTATATAAATATAATTCACTTCACATGATATCTTGTTGTTCTATTTCTCATTTCAAAGGGAACTGCACTTTTTGGAATCATTCACAGTCCCTATGTAAGTTAAAGTTAAGGTCCCAAAGGTAGTCACACACTAGGTGTGGTGAAGTTATCCTCTGCATTTGACCCATCCCCAAGGTCACCCCCTGGGAGGGGAGGGCAGCGGAGGGAATCATTTGGTGATTTAACCCCCAACCCTTGATGCTGAGTGCCAAGCAAGGAGGCAATGGGTCCCGTTTTTATAGTCTTTGGTATGACTCGGCCCGGGTTTGAACTCACAACTTTCCAGTGTCAGGGCAGACACTCTAACCACAAGGCCACTGAGCAGGTCAATAGTTAATGCATCCTCAATAGAAATAAACTTAGCAAAAGTTAGCTAACAATTGACTCATTGGTAGCCGCTCACTGTAAGTATATATGTAATGTAGTAACATTCTTAATAACATGTCATATTTACATATCTTGCTCATTTTAAGCATACAATGTCTGCTCTCACTGGGATGGCGACTGATGGGATGTTCATATCTTCCCGTTTAGATGAAGAATTAATCCTCGCAAAGAGTTAAAAAAGGGTGTGTGCAAAAGAGCGTATTTTTGTGTCTTTCTTGCCATCTCCAGGTCTAAGTTGGAAGTCAAAGTTGACCAAGTTCTCGGTTTATGTCCACAACCTTCTACTACATAAGTGAGAAGCATGATTTATAATCTAGAATGATCTTTCACCATCTTAGAGGCCAGAAAGCAGCTCAGTATGTCAATATAGCAACATAAGCTAGTTACTTCTGTGATCAATGCGCCGCTAAAAGTAGGTCCTTAACGTTAGCGCTTATAATAACAATATTGCTAATACTTGCTTAATATTCAGGTCACAAAATGTAAATGGAGTATTGTTGGCAGTTTTTGGATGGTTATTTGGAGGACTTTGTGGGTCTAATAGAGGAGCTCCCATTGACTCCAATGTTAGATGATTGTTGCTCACATTTATTTACTAATTAGAATTCATAAAAATGTAAAACATATGTCTTACATGAGGATAGTGAATGATAGGTGACATTTTTTTTAAAAAGTGCAGTTTCCTTTGAATTTGTCAGATAAGTAAACAGTCCTTCAAATTAAAGATGAAAAACAATTGAGGTTGTTTATAGATATTATCCACAATGAAGTTACAGTAAAACTAAGCACACAAGGGAAAGTACATTCATATACACATGAAGTACACATACTATATAAGAACCATGTTGACCATTAAAATATTGTCTCGTTCTCCTAAAGCCAATATCGAGTAACCTTTGGTGAGCTGACCGTATCGTCACACCCTTAGTTGAAAGCACACCAACCCCATGACATGACACTTCCACGTGATGTAGAACAGTAGTACCACATTTTAAACATACACACACATCTGAAGAATATAAAAAATACATTTATTTGGTGAGCCGAACAAAATGACTGAGCAAACCAATGTTTGGTATGGGCGATATGACTTCAAATCTATATCCTAATAACAATATATGTCACCATATATCATTTGGTACATGAATGATAATAGAATAATTTCAAAGCGGGTTACAAAAGCTCCTAATTTGGCATCTGACACATGCAGTAACATATTGTGTCATTTCTAATTGTATTATTTTGTCCAAACAATTATTATTAATGTACTTGTTTATTTACTGTTAATATCTGGTTACTTTATTTGAGAAAATAATACTGGAAATGATGTAATATTTTACTGCATATTTCAGCAACTAAATTAGGAGCCTGTGTAGCCTGTTTTAAAATGGTTCTATTAGTAATTCTATATGAAATAATGTGTTGCTAAATCCATTTTAAACCATATCGTCTATCCATTGTAAAAAGTCCTGTCGTCCTGGTTTGTTTTTATTTTCATGTGAATAATGTTGTAAAGAGCAGCGTGTTTGTGCGTCACCGAGATTTCAAGACCGTTCATTGTGTGACTGAGCAGAGATGGATGTTTCTCAAACTTGTGTTTGTCTTGCAGACGTCTGTGAAGAACATCTTCACCCTGAGCAACAGAAGTGGAGCTTCAGGATGGAGCCACAGCCCTCCCACATTAAGAAGGAAGAGGAACACCCGCTGATCCCCCATTTTAAAAAGGAAGAGGAACACCAACTGACACCCCATTTTAAAGAGGAAGAGGAGGACCCACTGAGCCCTCACATTAAAGAGGAAGAGGAGGAACACAGCATCAGTCAGCAGGGAGAGCATGTTGAAGGACTGGAGGAGGTTGATGTCACCAAGATGCCAGTGACTGGTGTCCCTGTGAAGAGTGAAGATGATGAGGTCAAAGGTGAGAGAGAGGCGGAGCCTCCAAGCAGCAGCTCAACTCAACACATGACAACAGAAGCTGATGGAGACCACTGTGGAGGATCACAAGCAGACAAGCTCTTAGCTCCACTATCAGATAGTGAGGACACAACGTCACACTCTCCTGACACTGATGATGAACACTCTAAAGATGATGCAACATGTCACACTGACAACACACACTTCACATGTTCTCTCTGTGACAAAACCTTTAAATACCGTTGTCATCTGAAAACACACATGAGAACACACACTGGAGAAAAACCTTTTTCTTGTTCAATATGCAGGAAAGGTTTTGCAATAGATCAGTGTTTAAAAGTACACATGAGAATACACACTGGAGAAAAACCTTTTTCATGTTCAATCTGTGGTAAGGATTTTACTCAAAAACATCATTTCAAAGTACACATGAGAAAACACACTGGAGAAAAACCTTTTTCCTGCTCAGAATGTGGTAAAAGGTTTGTAATAAATCAAAGTTTAAAAGTACACATGAGAACACACACTGGAGAAAAACCTTTTTCATGTTCAATCTGCGGTAAAGATTTCACTCAAAAACACAATTTCAAAGCACACATGAAAATACACACTGGAGAAAAACCTTTTTCATGTTCAATCTGCGGTAAAGATTTTACGCGAAGGGACCATTTCAAAGTACACATGAGAATACACACTGGAGAAAAACCTTTTACCTGCTCGGAATGTGGTAAAAGTTTTGTAATAAATGAAAGTTTAAAAGTACACACAAGAACACACACTGGTGAAAAACCTTTTATATGTTCAGTATGTGGTAAAAATTATATAGAAAAACAGCAATTACAATTACACATGAGAAGGCACTCTGGTAAAAAACCATACTCCTGTTCAAGCTGCAACAAAAGCTTTCTTCACCGACAATCTTTTACAGTACACATGAGAACACACACAGGAGAGAAAGTGTTGAGTTGCAGTGTGTGTGGTGAAAGATTCTCTTCTAAGTACCAGTGTAAGAAACACAAGTGTGCTGGTGAGAACAGCAGCAGCAAATGAAGATGCAGGATTTGAAATAAACTGTCAAAACTTTCACTTTGACTTTCTAACAACATCAGCACATATAACATGTGTGACATCATTGTTGTGTGTGTAACACAATCTTGTTATCATGCTTCTAACATTCATAGATCAGATACTTCAGATGAGTGCTTTTATTTCAGTCAAGTACATGAGTTAATATACACATTTGTGTACTTTAAAATGAACAGAACAATTTGACTGAAAAGGTGAGAATAAACAGTACATAAAATATGTTACATACAATAAACTTTTTATGTGTAGATATTCATAATTCCCTTTTATACTTATTTATAATAGTGTTTTATATATGTTTTTTGAAATAATGAAGTGTTACATATTTTATTTTCTAATTCTAGATGATTCCGTAGATGAACTCCTTTATATGATGTACATATTTGTTTTACATGTGTTCATACCTTTGCTTTTGAGTACTCATAAATCCCTCTTAGTTCATATTTACTGGTTCACATCTGAAACATCTTCTGGACCACTTCTGGAAGCATATTATTATTGACTTTATACATCATTTGACCAGTTGTCTTTTATACAATTTTAAAATGTGTGACTTTATGAATCATTTGTTGGGTCTCTATAATCCATTCTATTAATTGTCTTTATTACTCTCTTGTGTAATATGAATATTGTTGTGTGATTGTTTTATATGTATGTCCCCAGACCTTTATGCAATAAACAATGTATGCTTCAACTAAAGTTGGGTACAATAAATGTATTTAATATTTGTAGGTATGTATTTTATTCTATTTATTATCGCAGTCAATTTTTTAAATGTTTTCTTTATATGACTTAGATGTAGTTTCCAGCTTACCACCACACATATTCACATATTGTTCCTTTTCCCGCTATCCATCCAGTAATTCAAACTGATCCAGTGAAGATTGTTTTTACTTACAAAAATCAAGGAACCAGGATACTCGGGAAACAAAATAAAAGGTAGCCTATATAAAAGGACATATATGTGCACATGTATGCACTGATTAAAAACAGAACTATAATTCCCACGTTTAGACTTTCTCTCCCAAACACCATCTTGCTTTTTCCTTCTTCTTCTTCTTCTTTTCATTTCCAGCAGACTAGTAGAAGATCTTAGGTGTATTGCTGCCCTCCACAGGTTCTTAACGGGATTTCCTCCTTCTGTCCTATGGCCCACACTACATTCTACAGTCCAGTAGGTGGCAGTATGAACCTTTCAAGTCATGGCTGCAAACTGCCAGTAAGAAGAAGTAATAGAGCTGGTTGCTTAGTTTGTCTCGCGAGATCTGACAACATGTTTAAATAGAACAATTGACAGGTTGACAACATCCAAACAAACCAAGACATCTCCAATACATCTCAACATTACACACATCCTCCAGGCTGACTACCACCAAACCCCCCCCCCCCCCCCCAACCCCGCCCACCCCTACCAAGCACGGAGAGGGGGGGGGGGGGGGTAGTGGGGGTGTATAATGTAGCCCGGAAGAGTTAGGGATACATGGGATTCTGGGTATTTGTTCTGTTGTGCTTATGTTGTGTTACGGTGCGGATGTTCTCCCGAAATGTGTTTGTCATTCTTGTTTGGTGTGGGTTCACAGTGTGGCGCATATTAGCAGTGTTGGGTTATTTACTGAAAACCAGTAAATAGTTACATTTACTAGTTACTTTTTTTCAAAAGTAACTCAGTTACTTACACCAAAAAGTAATGCTTTACTGTGAAAAGTAACTATTTAGTTACTTATTTTTTTCTCCTTTTTTTTAAGGCTCCCATTAATGCCCTTTTAGCCTTCATGTCAGTACTGTTATTGCACTGGACAATAATACAATCTGTTCATCAACTTGACATGCATTTGCATCACTCAACTCAAAAAGCAATGTGCTCTACATACAACACACAAACAATGTGCTCTACATACAACACACAAACAATGTGCTCTACATACAACACACAAACAATGTGCTCTACATACAACACACAAAGACAAAGATATGTTTCAAAGGGCCAATTTATTTCAGGCCAGAACAAATTGACAAAACTATTTTAAATAGCTGCAACATAATGGCACTTTAACTTTAACATTAAGTAGATAGGATCTTTGATCCAAGACACAACTTACATTGAACTAAAATGTTATTTTCTTTGTGCTCGACAAAAAAAAAGTATTGAGAATGTCTCCATGTCAAGAAACTCGACTTCTGGCTTCACCATGATGTCTTGTTAGTTGTTATGAGAGTAGCGTGTATGTGTGTGTGTGTGTGGCCCTTTAAGATATGACAGCATGTGAGGTGAGTGACGTCAGTGAGTGAGTGGGTGAGAAAGGTGAGCAAGCGGTGACAGTGAGTGCGTGCAGGTGCTCTAGCTTGGTGGATGGCTGCGTCCAATAAAGTCACAAAGTTGCAACAAACCGCCGGTCTCGTCATTCACTCTCAGCTGTAAAGACCCACTTCCATGTAAAGTGAAGATTGTTAGCCCCGAAGTACATAGGCCCTGGAGGAACGATCTCCCCTGTGCTCCTCAACTGCGGTATGGGAGTCCCCCCCGCCCCCACCCACACAAAGCACGCCTTTTCTTTTCCACCGCAGCGCTGCAATAAAACACACTCAGATCTTCTGTTTCTAGCCGATACTACATGAAAAATAACGTAAAATAACGCAGTAACGCATCATGTAGTAACGGTAACTGAGTTACTGAATATGAAAAATAACGCGTTAGATTACTAGTTACCGCCGAAACTAACGGCGTTACAGTAAGTCCCAACACTGCATATTAGTAAGAGTGTTAAAGTTGTTTAAACGGGCACCCTCAGTGTGACCTGTATGGCTGTTGAACAAGTATGCCTTGCAGTCACTTATGTG
The DNA here is from genome assembly GCF_033978685.3 of Nerophis lumbriciformis. NCBI lineage: Eukaryota > Metazoa > Chordata > Actinopteri > Syngnathiformes > Syngnathidae > Nerophis > Nerophis lumbriciformis. The sequence continues at coordinate 40,605,779 of NC_084573.2, read as the reverse complement.
TGTCTGCAGAAGCCGCATACAACATGTGACTGGGCTGGCAAGCTGTTTGTACAGGTTGTAGAGGGCGTTAAAGGCAGTGCCATCATAGCACGCCCTTATTATTGTTGTTTGGGTGAAAATCAGCAGACATTCGAGAGAATAGTTACTCTGAAATTCGGGAGTCTCCCGGAAAAAATGGGAGGGTTGGCAAGTGTGATGCTGTCAAGAGGCATTCATATAAAACTCACGGGCCGCACTAACATTACATTGTCATATTAAGGTGTGGGCCGCGTGTCTGAGACCCCTGGTTTATTTATACATAGCACAAAGCAAAAAAAAACTTTGTATGCAGTGTTATTTCATTTTAAATTTCAAAAGAGTTTTGTGGCTCCCATTGTTTTCTTTATTTTGTGAAACGGGTCAAAATGGCTCCTTGACTGGTAAAGGTTGCCGACCCCTGGTCTAGATGATGAGGTAAGCTGGAAACTACATCTAAGTCATATAAAGAAAACATTTAAAAAATTGACTGCGATACTAAATAGAATAAAATGCATACCCACAAATATTAAATACATTTATTGTACCCAACTTTAGTTGAAGCTAACATTGTTTATTGCATAAAGGTCTGGGGACATACATATAAAACAATCACACAACAATATTCATATTACACAAGAGAGTAATAAAGACAATTAATAGAATGGATTATAGAGACCCAACAAATGATTCATAAAGTCACACATTTTAAAATTGTATAAAAGACAACTGTTCAAATGATGTATAAAGTCAATAATAATATGCTTCCAGAAGTGGTCCAGAAGATGTTTCAGATGTGAACCAGTAAATATGAACTAAGAGGGATTTATGAGTACTCAAAAGCAAAGGTATGAACACATGTAAAACAAATATGTATATCATATAAAAGGAATTCATCTATGGAATCATCTAGAATTAGAAAATAAAATAGGTAACACTTCATTATTTAAAAAAAAAAACATATATAAAACACTATTAAGAATAAGTATAAAAGTGAATTATGAATATCTACACATAAAATGTTTATTGTATGTAACATATTTTATGTACTGTTTATTCTCACCTTTTCAGTCAAATTGTTCTGTTCATTTTAAAGTACACAAATGTGTATATTAACTCATGTACTTGACTGAAATAAAAGCACTCATCTGAAGTGTCTAATCTATAAATGTTACAATCATAACAAGATTGTGTTACACACACACTAATGATGTCACACACGTTATATGTGCTGATGTTGTTAGAAAGACAAAGTGAAAGTTTTGACAGTTTATTTCAAATCCTGCATCTTCATTTGCTGCTGCTGTTCTCACCAGCACACTTGTGTTTCTTACACTGGTACTTATAAGAGAATCTTTCACCACACACACTGCAACTTAACACTTTCTCTCCTGTGTGTGTTCTCATGTGTACTGTAAGAGTGTTTAGGTGACCAAAGCTTTTGTTGCAGCTTGAACAGGAGTATGGTTTTTCACCAGAGTGCGTTATCATGTGTGATTTTAATTGCCTTCTTTCTATATAACTTTTACCACATACTGAACATATAAAAGGTTTTTCTCCAGTGTGTGTTCTCATGTGTACTTTTAAACTTCGATTTATTACAAAACTTTTACCACATTCTGAGCAGGAAAAAGGTTTTTCTCCAGTGTGTATTCTCATGTGTGCTTTGAAATGGGGCTTTTGAGTAAAATCTTTACCACAGATTGAACATGAAAAAGGTTTTTCTCCTGAGTGTGTTCTCATATGTACTTTTAAATTTTCATTCATTACAAAACTTTTACCACATTCTGAGCAGGAAAAAGGTTTTTCTCCAGTGTGTGTTCTCATGTGTGTTTTCAAATATTGCCTTTGAGTAAAATCTTTACTACAGATTGAACATGAAAAAGGTTTTTCTTCAGTGTGTATTTTCACATGTATTTTCAAATATTGCCTTTGAGTAAAATCTTTACCGCAGATTGAACATGAAAAACGTTTTTCTGCAGTATGTATTCTCATGTGTCTTTTCATATTGCAACGGTCATTAAAGGTTTTGTCACAGTGAGAACATGTGAAGTGTGTGTTGTCAGTGTGACATGTTGCATCATCTTTAGAGTGTTCATCATCAGTGTCAGGAGAGTGTGACGTTGTGTCCTCACTATCTGATAGTGGAGCTAAGAGCTTGTCTGCTTGTGATCCTCCACAGTGGTCTCCATCAGCTTCTGTTGTCATGTGTTGAGTTGAGCTGCTGCTTGGAGGCTCCGCCTCTCTCTCACCTTTGACCTCATCATCTTCACTCTTCACAATCACATGGAACTCCTCCAACCATTCTTGACTGATGCTGTGTTCCTCCTCTTCCTCTTTAAAATGGGAGGTCAGTGGGTTATTTTCTTCCCTTTGCATTTGTAATGTATGTGGCGCCTCTTCTTCCTCCTTAATGTGGAAGGGCTGTGGCTCCTCCTTGTCCATCCTGAAGCTCCACTTGTGTTGCTCAGAGAGAAGATGTTCTTCACAGACGTCTGCAGGACACAAGAAGACAAACATGCTCGAGAGGAATCCATCTTTGTTCAGTCACATGTTAGGAGCGATATTGATAAGATTTTACCAATTCAGATTTCATTTTCAATTCTGCTTTACGATTCGGTTATTTGTGGACTCACTTTTGCTTTCAAATTCGGTAAAAAGGAAAAGAAACAGGTCGATTAGCACCAACAGTGAGGTGTTAAGAGGCCCAGACCTTACGGTTACCCCATGGGGTGCCAAAATAAAAATATTTTTGGCTATAAATTAACGAGACACTACACGTTATCTTGTGGTATTACACAGAACTTTCCTCCAGAAGGTCTTATCTTTGTCCATGTGGTGACAGATGACACAAAAAGTGAGCTGTTTGGCCACAATACCCAGCAATATGTTTGGAGGAGAAAAGGTGAGACCTACAATCCCAGGAACACCATTCCTACTGTCAAGCATGGTGGTGGTAGTATTATGCTCTGGGCCTGTTTTGCTGCCAATGGAACTGCTGCTTTAAATGGGACAATGAAAAAGGAGGATTAGCTCCAAATTGTTCAGGACAAGCTAAAATCTTTAGCCAGGAGGTTGGGTCTTGGGTGCAGTTGGGTGTTCCAACAGGACAATGACCCCAAACACACATCAAAAGTGGTAAAGGAATGGCTAAATCAGGCTAGAATGAAGGTTTTAGAATGGCCTTCCCAAAGTCCTGACTTAAATGTGTGGACAATGCTGAAGAAACAAGTCCACGTCAGAAAGCCAACACATTTAGCTGAACTGCAGCAATTTTGTCAAGAGTGGTCAAGTGGTCAAGCAGAAGCTTGTGGATGGCTACCAAAAGCGCCTTATTGCAGGTAAACTTGCCAAGGGACATGTAAGCAAATATTAACATTGCTGTATGTATACTTTTCACCCTCACATTTTCAGTAGAGCCATAATAAATTCATAAAAGAAGCAAACTTCATGAATGTTTTTAGTGAGCAACAAGTATGTGCTCCAATCACTACATCACAAAAAAACAAGAGTTGTAGAAATGATTGTAAACTCAAGACAGCCATGACATGATGTTCTTTACACGTGTATGTACACTTTTGATCACGACTGTATATATATATATATATATATATATATACATATATATATATATATATATATATATATATATGTACATACACATAAAACTGATGTAAGTGTACCACTAGTGGTATGCCAAATAATATTTAATTATTTAAGTACAGTGTTTTAATTTCCTATATTCAAACACAATGTTACTGTTCAAACTGTGTGTAATATTACAGTGCCTAAAATATTAAATATAATTGTTAAATAAAGTGTCCTCCTTGTTTTTAATGAATAATTAAGGCCTACTATGCTACTGTATTTGAATGCTGTTCATGATGGTGGTACTTGGAGATTCAAGTATTTTCTGAGGTGGTACTTGGTGAAAAAAGTTTGACAACTACTGACGTAGTGACATTGTAAACTACATTGGCAGACACCATTTTGTTATACCCAAACGGCGTCTGCTCATACATCGCACTTCCAACGACATCCTGTTTTTATCTCTCCAGTTAACAGGAAAAGGAGAAAGCAATATCTGCGTCATTTCATTTTTTCTCAAAATACTTTCCACTATGTTCGTTAGAAAGTTCCACAACTGTTCATGTTATCCCACGCTACGTCGATCATTTTTGGCATCACAACATCATCTTTCATTTAAAAAAATGTAAATTATGTTTATAAACTCAGTAAATACGTCCCTGGACACATGAGAACTTTGAATATGACCAATGTATGATCCTGTAACTACTTGGTATCGGATTGATACCCACATTTGTGGTATCATCCAAAAACTAATGTCAAGTATCAAAGAAGAGAAGAATAAGTGATTATTACATTTGAACAGAAGTGTAGATAGAACATGTTAAAAGAGAAAGTAAGCAGATATTAACAGTAAATGAACAAGTAGATTCATAATTAATTTTCTACCACTTGTCCTTAATAATGTGTACCAAATAATAGGTGTATAAATGACACAATATTGTCAGGCTTGCCCCTGACAGTTTGGTTGTGTTTTAGTTTTTCCTCTGTGTGTAGTATTTCCTGTCAGTGCTCTTGTTTTGGTTCTGTTTCCTGTTTGTCTCCCTGAGTGCTGTGTCCCCTCAGCTGTGGCTGTTTCAGACCCACTGGACTGCATGGTGGTGGCATCTGTTGCTGGCCCACCGGACTGCATGGTGGCATCTGTTTCAGACCCACTGGACTGCATGGTGGTGGCATCTGTTGCTGGCCCACCGGACTGCATGGTGGCATCTGTTGCAGACCCACTGGGGTGGGAAGTAGCTGTGCCTCCCCAGCTGCACAGCTACTCATAGCCCCCCCCTCAGGGGACGGATCCCAGGCGTCACCAGATAGGCCCACAGACGACAGGGGTGGGTGGGAGAGGGCTTGGAATGGGGCCGAACTTTTCTTTAATTTAGCCATTAATTCCAAAGCCTTGTTAAGTCTCTCCGCCATGGACATCTCTGCGAGGTTCCAATTTGGCTGGATTATTATGTCAGAGTTTGTTGGTGACGAACCCCAAGATGCAGAGAAGGCGGAAGGCATTGTGCGGGAAAACATGATTTCATGTCCATGAAATAAAGACAAAAAACACAAACCAGGAACTAGGAGGACAAACTAGAAACAGGGAACAGGGGTCCAGCAAACAGGGACTAGCAACAAAAAGACAGTAAGCTACAAACAGCCACAGCTGAGGGGACACAGCACTCAGGGAGACAAACAGGAAACAGAACCAAAACAAGAGCGCTGACAGGAAATACTACACACAGAGGAACAACTAAAACACAACCAAACTGTCAGGGGCAAGCCTGACAAATATGTTAGTGCATACGACTAATTAGGAGTCTTTGTTTGTTTACTTACTACTAAAAGACAAGTTGTCTACTATGTTCAACATTTTATTTAAGGACTAAATGACAATAATAAACATATGTTTCATGTACACTAACATTTGTTGTTAAAATAAATCCAATAATGACATTTTTGTGGTCCCCTTTATTAAGAAAAGTACCAAAATAATTTTAGTACCGGTTCCAAAATATTGGTATGGTTGCAACACTACCACCTATATTAGAATATTGTCTAATGCAAATGACTGCTGTCTGATAGTCACATTAATAACCAGTGTTGGCGTTAACACACTTTTCATGTCTTTTTACGCATTGAAATGAAAAAGGACGTGCATTTCCATAAGTCCGCGCGTCCCTGTGATGCAGAGTTTTTAGTTTTTGTAACCCACCTGCCTTCTCCAGGTCAAAACTCCAGTTTGCTTGTTTTTTTAATCGTTTAATGCTTTCTGCCGGTGTTTTGTTTTGTTTATTGTGACGGTGCGCTCTTATCACGCCGTCACTTGAGGACCGGCACGTCAGCGGGAGTCACAAAGACAATGTCAGTGTCGTGACTTGGAGAAGATAACCGGCTCAAATTTACATCCCGGCTTTTTTTCTCCCCAAGATGGCGCCGCTGTAGTGGCTGCTGGTGTCAGGAGCTCTGTGCTCTTGTGTCATCCTTTTGTGTTCCGGATGTTTCCTTCTTGTTTTCATGCAGGGTTTTTTTTGCCTTTTGGTTGGGGACCCTTTGGGACTGTGTGACAAGGGCTGGCACTTTGGTGACTTCTGCGGTGCTTTTTTTGTGAACTTCTGGATCTTCCTCCTGGGAGCCTTTTGGCCATGGAGACCAGCTGCTGGGTCTCTGCCACACCAGAGTCCGTTTGGAGAGACAGGAGGAGATGCGGATGAAGAGACAGGACTGCAGAGCTGGCGCTGAGAGCCGGGATGGACAAGCTTCACAGTGTCTTGGCTGAATGAGCAGGTATCGGACACCTCGGTCTCCTTGGACGTATCCTCGCTCAACCGTGCGGACTGGACACTGGCCGAAAGTTGGTGGGCGGCCGAGGGTGGAGTCGGCTCTCTTGGTTGCTTTGTTGGGTCTGCTCCTGTCTCTGGCCATGTTCCCCCCACCCCAGCAGACGATAGCTTGGAACACCACAGAGGTCACTACAGTCTATATGTTTTTTGTTGTTGTTGTTGTTTGACTTTTGTGGCTGTGTGTAGAAGTAGCTGGTTGCATCAGCTCTGCTCTTTTAATGTCTTTAATGTCCTTTGTGTTCTTTGATGTTTCCCTCTTACACACATGTTTATGTGTGCTATGGCTATGAGTTTGTTTTTCTCTTTGGCCTCAGTCTGGACCCCCTCTCCAGGGGCCCAGACTGAGGCTATTTTGTTTTTCTCCCCCCTCCTCCACCCTCCCCAGCGTTTACCTGTTTCTCACCTTTTTTGTAAGGGGCGCCGGAAGTCAGCAGACTCGTCAGCGATCCTGTTCTGTCTCCCTGTAATGTTTGTCTGCTCTTGAATGGGATTGTGCGGAAAATCTTAATTTCCCCTCTGGGATTATTAAAGTCTTTCTGATTCTGATTGCGTTTTTATTGGCCGTCTTCAGAAGTAATGAACTTTCCAGTACAATTTCTTAAATTTTGATTCGCCGAAACTTTTATCAGTCACAAATAGTTTGCACTCGGACAACTTTACCGCGAGGGGGCTGTCAAAAGAAAAACTTTAGAAAGACAAGAAAACTTAGCTAATTAGTACTAATAAACTAGATTGATTGAGACATTGCTGGACAGCAGAGAAGTAACTAAATCCAAATAAACGTTGAAATTATTTTTTTAAGATATCTGGCTTGTATCTTCAGTAAGGATATAAATCGTTAAGAATTCATCGATATGATACCGTAATCGATATTCCTTATTGATACCAGTATTTATCAGTACTACATGTCATTTGTGGAAATAAAAAAGTGTAAAAAAGGCATTTTAAAGAGCATTCCTATTATCACAAGAGGTTGAACACCTCCAACATGATGTTGTGTAACATCTCAGAGCAGGGAAGTCTTTTATCAACAGCTGTTTATTTGAAGTCTTAAAGAAGTCAACTATGTGTGCAGTGCAAGGTGAAATGCAGTTATGTCATCTTCTTGTCAATAACACACACATCAAACTTCTGCGTGTTGTTGCTTCCTTATTTGTCATTATTCAAAGCTGATGTTAATGTGTAGCAGCGGCAGCTGAACTCCATGTGACAACGTGTCATAGTTACGTCTGTCAGCTGGAATTAAAAATACAAATAGTTGTGTCGTTAGTCCAGAATCTTCACGGTCCTCATGGACGACATAATCAGGAACCAGTACTAAAATAAAATGGTACTTGGTATACATCCCTAATCTTCACCACTAAACCTTTGAAATATGCTGACATGTGTGCTGCTGTGGGTAAATAAACAGTAGCCATATTGAATGTTTGCCTTCATTTGACCACATGAGGTAAGGAGGACGGCCTCTAGGTCACATGGTTACACCCCAGCAATTACACTGTTGATGATTGATGAGCATTCATTTTTAAAAAGCAAGTATATCTCCATCTTTAGTCATAAATGTGGCCCCCGGATGAACATATGTCACAAACATTGTATGAGATGATATGTGGATGTTGTGCTTACTTGGACTGTGATGAAGCTGTGAGGACTCAGGTGCTTTGTCTTCATGCTCTTCAGTCTTCACAGAGACAACAGGCAGTGGAAACTTGCTGACATCAGCCTCCTCCTGCCCTACAGGACACTCTCCCTCCTCTTCCTCTTTAAAATAAGAGGGCTGTGGATCCTCCTCGTCCCCTTTAAAGTGTGAGGGCTGTGGATCCTCTAAAGTGAAACTGTCCCCCTGCAGACGAGGGAGACATTCTTCTTGGTGTCCAATCAGCTGATGGATGTCTACAGGACACAAACAAAACACATTTTAACTCCTACATGCTAAATATTAAATTGTACATGAAATATAGGGCTGTGGCTATTGAAAATTGTATTAATCAAGTGTTCTACTGAAAACGTTTTCGAGTAATCGAGTAACTGGATAAAACATAGTGTCGCTTGGTTAAAGACGAATTTAAACGACTAAAAGACATTTCACTTAATAATGAACGGCCAATTGGTTTGAGATGGTATGAGATCAAGATGTCATCTTTAGATCAGGCTTTGTTTTTTCCACAATCACTGCCACATTAAAAAGTTAAAGTACCAATGATTGTCACACACACACTAGGTGTGGCCAGATTATTCTCTGCATTTGGCCCATCACCCTTGATCACCCGCTGGGAGGTGAGGGGAGCAGTGAGCAGCAGCGGTGGCCACGCCCGGGAATCATTTTTATGGTGATTTAACCCCCAATTCCAACCCTTGATGCTGAGTGCCAAGCAGGGAAGTAATGGGTCCTATTTTTACAGTCTTTGGTATGACTGGGTCGGGGTTTGAACTCACAACCTACCGATCTCAGGGCGGACACTCTAACCACTAGGCCACTGAGTAGGTGGATGTAGTAGGTGTTGTAGTAGGTTAATGGCTGCACCAATATGAAGGAAATAACAGGTCAGTATAGCTTTTACACACATATATAACTTGTCAAACCTGTCAGCTAGCAGGCTAGGTTTACAGCGTCAGTTACCATGGTAACGGACTCTGACTTTGTCTTACCTCTCTTATTTTTGGAGGTCAAACTCTCGAGCTTTACATACTCAGGAGTTTGCACTTAACCTGCTCTCTGGAATATTCCCCCGGTGACTGTGTGAGTTTTGTGTAAACATGTTGATACACATTGTTACAAACTGAGAGGAACATCAACCTCTCATAAATATTGTGTGTCTGAAACTGTCTCGTTTTTATGAACAACATAAAACAATCAGTGCATCATCCTCACATGACAATTCATCTTCCTATAGACAATATATTTAGGAATAGTGTTAATAATAAATATAAAGTTAGTAAAGATGTGAGAGTAAGAAGTAAACAAACCTGTTGTGTGTAACACAACTTGATGTTTTTCATGTTGTCGCTCCTTCTCCTCTTTTGTTGGACAAAGTTCCTCCTCGTACTCTGCTATGGTTCTTTCGCACATTTTCACACAATCACAACACTTTACACTCACACTTGATCTCTGCTTAGCGATGTGTTTTCACCACTTCCGCCTCTCTTTGTTAGCAGCTAACAAGCTAAGCTAACTAGCACGCTAAGCTAGCTGGAGAAGCATCAAAGTGCGCTCAGACTAATATAACCGGATGCAAACAGTTATTATGACTCTATTTAATAGAGTGTAATAAAGGACATATATGTGTACATGGACGCACAGATTAAGAACACTGAACTGTGACGACTGCAATAACGTCTTCACCGTCAGACGCCATCTTGCTTTATCCTCGCCGTGTTTGGTTCGCGCGCAGTCTTGGCAGATCTCGCGAGAGAACCAACTAAGCAGCTCTCTCTTTCAGATCTCGCGAGAGAAACAAGTACACGTCCCACCCCCGGTACAACTATTTCAACATTCTGAAAATAAAAGTAAACTTATCCATTTTACATTTTCAAAACAAAGACATAAAACTTATTTTCGTAAAAATATTCTAATATTTAACAATGTATTGAAACAACAGTAGCATAAGAATAGAGAATAGAATAAAATAGAATAGAATGGACTTTATTGTCATTATATTTGCATATAACGAGATTAAGGACTCCAACTTAAGGTGCGGTAGTGGAAACAAATATGGATTAAAAATGAATCACATAAGAAGTAACAAAGATAAAAAATAAGAATTGAAATAAACAGACTACTATCCAATAAAAATAATAAGCAATCCTGTACAATATACAAAACAATATACAAAATACTGTACAATATACAGAACAAAAAAAGAGTACCGGAGTAATAAAGTAATGACAATCAGTGTCGGACGTATTGCACTCGAAGGGTAATATTGCACACTAGGGTATTAGGGTAGGATATTGTATAGGGGTGAATCATTTATTATAAGTTTGAGTTCAAGATGGTGACAGCTCTGGGAAAGAAGCTGTCACTGAGCCTGTTTGTTCTGGCTCTGATGCTCTTGTAGCGCCTGCCCGGTGGTAGCAGGTCGAACAGGTGGAACCCAGGGTGTGTGCTGTCCTTGGTAATGTTTTTTGCTCTGTTGAGGCAACAGGAGTTGTGTAAATCCTTCAGGGAGGGGAGGGGGCAGCCGATGATTTTTTGTGCAGAGTGTATGACCCTCTGAATCGCCTTTTTGTCTGCTTCAGTGCAGCTGGCGTACCACACTGTTATGCAGTACGTCAGCAGGCTCTCGACAGCCGAGCGATAGAAGGTCACCATCAACTGCTTCTCCAGTCTGTTCTTCCTCAGCACCTTCAGGAAGTGGAGTCTCCGCTGGGCCTTCTGGATGACCGCAGTTGTACTTGGGGTCCAGGAGAGGTCAGCAGATATGAGGGTGCCGAGGAACTTGAAAGAGCTGACTCTCTCCACCTCCTCGCCGTTGATGTAGAGGGTGGCGGGGTCTGCAGTGTTTTTCCTGAAGTCAAAGATGAGTTCCTTGGTTTTTGTGGTGTTCAGTGCCTGGTTATTCACTGAACACCACGCTGATAGTTTCAGGACCTCGTCTCTGTATGCAGACTCATCCCCCCCTGTAATGGGTCCAACCACCGTTGTGTCATCGGCAAATTTGATGATGGTGTTCTCCTGGTGGGCTGGACTACAGTCATGGGTGTAGAGGGATTACAGCAAAGGGCTCAGCACACAGCCCCGTGGAGAGCCGATGCTGAGTGTGCAGGAGGAGGAGAGATGGGGGCCGAGTTTCACTGTCTGGGGTTGGTTGGTCAGGAAGTCCTTAATCCAAAAACAGGTAGTCCAGCAGTTTGGTGATCAGGATGTCTGGTATGATTGTATTGAAGGCGGAGCTATAGTCGATGAAAAGCATCCTGTCATAGCTCCCTCTGTGTTCCAGGGGGCTCAGTGCAGAGTGGAGAGCTATGGTTATGGCGTCGTCCGTGGATCTGTTTGCCCGGTAGGCAAACCGGTCTAAAGTGGAGGGGGGGAAGGCTTGGATGCGGTGTAGGACCAGCCTCTCGAAGCACTATATGATGACAGGTGTGAGTGCTACTGGGCGATAGCCGTTGAGGTTGCTTGTGGCAGCTTTCTTGGGTGCCGGGATAACTGTGGCGGATTTAAGGCAGGGTGGGATGAGTGCCTATGCCAAGGAGAGGTTGAAGAGGACAGTGACAATGTAGGAGAGCTGATAGCATGCTTTGAGCACCTTCCCGGGTACTCCGTCTGGACCAGCCGCCTTCCTGGGGTTCACTGCCCTGAGCACCCGTCTGACCTTGTGCTCCTCAAGAGTGAGTGTGGGAGTGCTGGGGGCTTGGGGGGAAGGGGGTGGTGTGGCTGTGACTGGTTGTGATGTCTCAAAGCGAGCAAAGAAGCAGTTCAGCTCCTCTGCCAGCGATACATCCCAGTCCCCCGGTTGTTGCGTCACAGCCTCTGTAGTTGGTGATGTGCTATATGCCCTGCCACCAACGTTCCCTCTAAGGTGCACGCCTGTGCAATTGCGCACTGCTCAAGCGTCCTCTGCGCACGGCAAATCTATGCCACGCACAAAAACAAAATAAAAAAATAAGCGCATAACAATTTTCGACACACGGACACGACAGAGAAAACAGTTTTCGTCATCATTGTTCAAATATTGTAACGTCTGTCGAGACGCTTTGAGGACATGAATTCCATCCATTACTTTACTGAGCAAAACTCTTTATTGTCGGCCATAAACACATCACCAAAACATTAGTAAAAAAAATGATATCTAGCAAAACTGGTCATTTTCTGCAGTACAAACCAGACCAAAAGCAACTTTGTTATATCAACAGCAGCTGCTCGCTCTTTCTCACTTGCGCCAACACATGCACATATGGCACTTAGGCAGGATGCGTTTACAGCCACACAAAAAGTCGGACAACTCCAACACCACACATAAAGTGTCATTGCAGGTCGTTACACTATGATTTACCAATCAAATGTGTGCGTATTCTAGTGTCATTTATTAGGAATCTTAATTTATAAATATTAATCATGAAATGCTGTTAGTATATTAAATAAATACTAATAAAAATATATTTTTTACAAACAGGAAGTGGCAGGAATGTACACATGATCCCCTGCTTACATCTCATTGTGCAACATGTGAATGTTTTAATGGGAACTAAATGTGATCTCTGAAAGGGGTACAAATTATTTCCAAAGCAAGACTTCCACCCAGACAAACAATAAAAGTACACAGTTCATGAAAAACAATATTTTTAGTTATTGTCATTGTAAGTAGGCCTAAACACTTATTTTAGAAAATAATCCCATGGAAATGACTGCTGTCATTTGATTATAATAATAAGAGAAAAGTCGCCAGAAGAAAGCAATTTCTGTGCAAATGTCACAAAGTATCCCGCTTACATTACGCCAAACAGCACAGAGACAAGCCTCAAAACTTCTGGAACAAAGTCATTTGGAGTGATTAGACCAAAATTGAACTTTTTGGCCACTCGACCATGCAGCCCATTTTTCTTCAAGTGCCTCTTATTGTGCATCTTGAAACAGCCACACCACAATTTTTGAGAGAGTCCTGTATTTCAGATGAAGTTATTTGTGGATTTTTCTATGCATCTCAAACAATTTTCTTGGCTGTTGTGGCTGAAATCTTTGCTGGTCTACCTGAATCCCTCATTTTCCACTTCTTAATCAGCGTTTGAACACTGCTGATTGGCATTCTCAATTCCTTGGAAAACTTTTTATACCCCTTTCCTATTTTATGCAGTTCAACTACCTTTTCTCGCAGATCCTTTGACAATTCTTTTGCCTTCCCCATGACTCAGAATCCAGAAACATGTGTGCAGCACTGGATGAAAGATGCGATGGTCTGTCAGAAGCCCAGAAACTCACTGACCTTTTATACACACACATTCATTACAAACAAACATGCCACAGGTGAGGATTGGAACCTTGATTAGCCAATCAAAGCTGTTTGTGTCAACTATTGTGCATGTTATCAGATCAAAGTCACTGGGGTATGTCAACTTTTGATCAGGGTCATTTGGGTACTTTCCTTTGTCATTTTGATTTAAAAAGAGTAAACACGGTTGTTTGCCAATAAATAGCTTCTCACAACCATTAAGCATGAGTGGAAGAAAGGCTTTTGTGTTATCATTCATATTCTCTGAAGAATGGCCAAGAAATCATCAATTCTCCCAGGGTATGTAAACTTATGAGCACAACTGTATATACAATGTGCTTCTGTCAGCAGCTACACTTTTCCTAAGAGTTTCCCGCTTGTCTCCAACCCTTCCCCCATGCATTCCTGAGCTAAGATAAAAGGTGTGTTCCTCACCGACACTCTCCTGTAAACAGACGACCTTTGTCTTTTGAGGCTTCCAATAAATACTGAAAAAAAAGGTATTCTCTGAACATTTCTTATTAAATAGATTGCTACATTGCAAAACAACAGACACTTTACTTTTGCTTGTCCTTATGTCCCTGCAAGATGATGTTACGTTTTGGACGCATGGCTGCAATGGTTGTGATCTCTCAGATGCAGAATTTTACACCAGTAAAACCAGCAAAGCAGTAATTATAGTCTGCAAATTGTGTTGTTGTTGAATGATATTTATATGATTTAAAGTCAAATACAGTTTATATACTTGTCTGTCTATCTGTGTTGGCCCTGTGATGAGGTGGCGACTTGTCCAGGGTGTACGCCGCCTTCCGCCTGAATGCAGCTGAGATAGGCTAGACCCCCTGCGACTATGAAAGGGACACGCGGTATATAAATAGATGTATGGATCATTTGTTGCCGTGCTTTTTTGTGTAGACAGCATGAAAACATACATTTAGAATGAATCGTTCATGACTTGCCCATCACTATGACTCTTTGGCCCCGCCCCTAAGTGACGCATGCGTGGAGGATATGCGCTTTGCAGCAACGTCCTCGTTTACTCCGCACACGCTTCTAAGCCTCGTTACTAACTACACTTTATTCATCCTCCGTGTCAGGACAAACTCCACTCGTCTTAGTCAACTTTGGAGATTATTAGGCCCGTTTAGCTTGCTAGTTGTTTTAGCGCGCTAGTTAGTTTAGCATGCTAGTTCTTAGCGCGCTAGTTAGCTTAACGTGCTAGTTAGCTTAGCTTGTTAGCTGCTAACAAAGAGACGCGGATTTGATCAACACATCGCTTAGTTAAGATCAAGTGTGAGTGTAAAGTGTTGTGATTGTGTGAAAGAACGATAGCAGAGTACAAAGAGGAACTTTCTCGGACAAAAAAAGAGAACAAGAGACTACGTCAACTACTGGACGCTTTTTTCAAGAAACCTCAAGTTGTGTTACACGGAACAGGTTTGTTTATTTCTTACTCTCACATGTTCACTAACTTTATATTTCATCATTAACATGAACATGACTTGTTAGAATAATTTTGATTAATAGGTGTACTCAGACACATGATTGTTATTGTGTTATTCATGTGATTATCAGACAGCCGTCATTTCCATTAGATAATGTTCAAATATAGGTGATTTGGCACACTTATAATTGAAATAACAAAAATAATGTTGTTTTTCATCAGATATGTACTAGTATTGTATATGTGGATGAGGGCCCTGCTTTGGAAATAATGTGTACCCCTTTCAGAGATCACATTTAGTTCCACTTCAAACATTCACATGATCCATAATGAGATGAGATGGTATAACGTGAACAGTTCTGGAACTTTCTAACTCGGGGAAAAAACGGGATCTCGTTGGAAGCGCGATGTATTGGGTATAACAAAATGGTGTCTGCCAATGTAGTTTACAATGTCACTAGTTGTCAAACTTTTTCCACCAAGTACCACCTCAGAAAATACTTGGATTTCCAAGTACCACCATGATGAACAGCATTAAAATACTGTAGCATAGTAGGCCTTAGTTATTCATAAAGAGCAAGGAAGAGACGTTATTTAACAAGTATATTTAATATTTTTAGTTACTGTAACATTATCCAATCCAATTCAATCCACTTTTTTTATATAGCACATTTAAACAACACAAATGTTTCCAAAGTGCTGCACAACAATATTAAAAACAATATTCAGATATTATCCTTAGCTCCACCAGTGACTGAATAAAAACAAAAAATAAATAAATATAAAACTAATATAAAAACAAAATAAAAATAAATAGGATTAAAAACGATTTTAAAGGGAAAAACCAATTAAAACAGTAAATAGAAATCAAAATGTATAAAAAAAACCACAGAGGACAACAGAGGAGCACACAACTCACATAGTGTTAAAAGCCAAAGAATAAAAGTGGGTCTTAAGACAAGACTTAAAACACTCCACTGTGGGAGCAGTTTGAACATGGAGGGGCAGAGTGTTCCAGAGCTTAGGCCCTGTCTCCCCTGGATTTAAGTCTGGTCTTGGGCACCACGAGCTGGAGCTGGCTCTCGGACCTCAGAGCGCGCGCAGGAGTGTAAGTTTGGATGAGGTCCGAGATATACTGAGGTGCCAGTCCATGTAAAGCTTTAAAAACAAACAGCAAGGTTTTAAAATCAATTGTAAAATGAACAGGGAGCCAGTGCAAACTCTGAAGAATTGGGGTTATATGCTTGCGTCTCCTGGCCCCTGTTAAAAGTCCTGCTGCCGCGTTCTGGACTAACTGCAACCGGGAGAGAGCTTTTTGGCTAATGCCAGCATAAAGTGCATTGCAGTAGTCCAGGCCACTTGAAATAAAAGCATGCACCACTTGTTCAAAAAGGTTCAAAGATAAAAACGGTTTTACCTTTCACTAAAAGACAAAGATGATAAAAACACAACGCCATTGACTTGTTTGTCAAGTTTAAAATGGCTGTCTATAGTGACGCCAAGGCTGGTGACTTTGGGACGCACATCATTTAGCAATGGTCTCAAGTCAGTGAGGGCCGGACCAAAAACTGAAATTTCCGTTTTTCCCCTCATTCATTATTACAAAATTCTGGGCTAACCAAGCCTTGACGTCGCATAAACAGTTGAGAAGGAGTGTCAGGGGGCCACAAACATTACACACAGTTTGAACAGTAACACTGTGTTTGCATGTAGGAAAATAAAACACTGTACTTAAATAATTAAATGAAATTTGGCGTACCACTAGTGGTACATGTACCACCGTTTTAGAATCCCTGCACGATCGGTTCAGGAAGACATGATCAATGCACGCGTGCGCAAAGACAACGTCACTTCCTTTTACTTGTTTTACGTCAGTTATGTTCCTGCATGTTTCTTTTTTGCAATCTTTATTTGAATAACAATGTCACATAAAAGATGACATGCTGATCATTTAAAAATTACGGAGCCCCTTAAGGGACATGGGTACACATTTTTTTTAGATATGTCGTGCGCACCAGTTAGTTTCTAGGATGCAGCTTCCTCAGTTGACCTCTGACCTGGTCCACAGAGATGACTAATGTCTGCGTAGAGGTGGTGGAGGAGGAGGAGGAGGAGGAGTTGGAGGGTGCAGCCTTGGCTGGGGGGAGGCGTGTTGGGGGGAGAAGAAGATGGGGTGGCTGCGATGAGGAGTGGGGGGTGGGGAGGACACGTTCTGGTTGAACCAGTTGAAGAAGTTATTCAACTCATTGGCCCTCTCTATTGTCCCCCCTACTGCTCTGGTCTTTGTTTTGTGGCCTGTGATGGTTTTCACACCTTCCCAGACCTCCCTCATGTTGTTCTGCTGCAGCTTCTTCCTTTAGCTGTCCTTAGTCTTCCCCACGCGTCGTTTCACCTCCCGCTTTGCTGCTCTCATTGCCTCCCTGTCTCCACTCCTGAAGGCAGCTTTCTTCTTGTTGAGGACAGCTTTAACCTCCTGTGTTGCCCAGGGTTTGTTATTAGGGTAGCACCGAACAGTCTTAGCAGGGCAGGTCATGTCTACGCAGAAGTTGAGGTAATCCGTAAGACAGTGAGTCAGACCATCAATGTCCTCACCATGTGGAAACGGTGTACCATTTGTCTGTCACAGAATGACATCACACTAAGACATTCAGTGACAGTTTTCCAGTGTTTATCAGTGATTTTTCTTTAGTTATTTACAATTTTGGTACAGTAAAAACCTTTTAAACAAAGTGTTTGCTAGTGAAATTTTCCGAAATTTGTAGGTATATTCTTGCTATCGTTTACATTTTCAGAATGTATAATATTGTGTTTTAGAGAAATGCTTTGACATTTTTGTCAGGTTCAAACACTGATGACATCTATGAGACAAGACAAGAAGCAAAGAAATCAAACAGAGACAGGATTCAATTTAGCTCATTAGGAGAAACGTCTGGGCTGCAACTTCATACAGTTTCCCACCACGCTCTGACAAGGGAGTTCCACGCATCGTCTTTTATATGGGCCTTTTCTGATTACAAAGCTGCAGCTGTTTCTAAAGGGAGGGGGGTCATAAACAGCTGTTGCACTCGGTCATAAACAGTTCAAAGAAAAGGTGCCTGGAGCTGCGTCAGGTCTGCTCCCTCTTCGCTTTGTAGATCTCGGGTCAGGACAAGGTCTCCCTGTGGCTGTCAATAGATCAAAGAAACCGACACCTCCATGTCGCATCCTATCGCACACAGTGGAGTTTTACAAGCCTTTTGCTTGATAAGATAAAAGACAGCTTTTGTCTTCTCGCAAGGGACCTGAACTCAATGGAACACAAAGTTGTGTTATAACTTATATACAATTATTCTGACAATTTTGTTATTATTGTTAATATTATCTGGAATCAATTTTTGGTAGCCGCAAAGTGGCAATTTGGGTAGTTATTCGCTCTAAAAAGGGTATTTCAACAAGTAAACAGTACAGTAGGTACTTGATTTATATAAATGGAATGCCCATAAGGGTATTCTAGTAGAATATGCAGAGATAAGATGTGTCAATATCAAAATATTACTTGAAATACATTTTTGGCAGCAGCAAAGTGGCCATTTGGGTAGATATTTGCTCTAAAAAGGGTATTTCAACAAGTAAACAGTACAGTAGGTACTAGACGTTGATATATGTAATTCTCATAAGGGTATTCTAGTAAAATACGTGTGTGTAAATATGCGATGTGTAAATATCAAAATATTACGTCGAATCACTTTTTGTCAGGAAATATTACATTTAATGACAATTTTACATAAATGAATACATCCAAACACGTTGTACATATTTATTATGTGCAGGAAGAAATAACAGTTACAATTGTGTGTATCTTCCAAACAAGAAAGAGGTTTTATCACATCACCATGGGACTAACAACACTCCTTTAAATCTCATCAATACCACAGAAGAGGCTAACTGTCCTTCTCCGGGCACGATAAAGTCTTAATAATGTCAAACACGTAGCGATACAATAACCAGGAAGATAAAGTGTTTGTCTCACACCTAGTAATCCACTGTGGACACACCAAGCGAAGGAAATACATTTTTGGCAGGCATTCACATTTTGCCACAACACCCCTAAAGGGACATGGGGGAAATTCCTAGTTGGAAATACAGCCCAATTAACTCCTGAACTTGAAAGTCAAGGGCGGTCACATCACAGCATGTTCTTGTCGTCGATGTTGGTCAATTTTTTAGGGCATTACGGAAAGTCACAACGGCACTCGCGGCTTTTGTCACGGTTGCCGTGGTTAAATTCGAGCCCTGTTAGCGGAATTACTTTTTAATAAATGTTATTAATTAGTTTGTGTTACTTCAAATAACTGGCATAATGCAGTTGAGATACGTTTCATATGAGAGCAGTCTGCACTGGACCGAACAGCTGGACAGGTGTAACAATGACATTATTACCTGTCACTCTTTATAACTCCTTGTGCAGATCTGAATGTCAATCAATCAATGTTTATTTATATAGCCCTAAATCACAAGTGTCTCAAAGGGCTGCACAAGCCACAACGACATCCTCGGTACAGAGCCCACATAAGGGCAAGGAAAAACTCACCCCAGTGGGACGTCGATGTGAATGACTATGAGAAACCTTGGAGAGGACCGCATATGTGGGTAACCCCCCCCCCCCCCCCCCCTCTAGGGGAGACCGAATGCAATGGATGTCGAGTGGGTCTGACATAATATTGTGAGAGTCCAGTCCATAGTGGATCCAAAATAATAGTAAGAGTCCAGTCCATAGTGGATCTAACATAATAGTGAGAGTCCAGTCCATAGTGGATCTAACATAATAGTAAGAGTCCAGTCCATAGTGCATCTAACATAATAGTGAGAGTCCAGTCCATAGTGGATCCAAAATAATAGTAAGAGTCCAGTCCATAGTGGATCTAACATAATAGTGAGAGTCCAGTCCATAGTGGATCTAACATAATAGTAAGAGTCCAGTCCATAGTGCATCTAACATAATAGTGAGAGTCCAGTCCATAGTGGATCCAACATAATAGTAAGAGTCCAGTCCATAGTGGATCTAACATAATAGTAAGAGTCCAGTCCATAGTGGGGCCAGCAGGACACCATCCCAAGCGGAGACGGGTCAGCAGTGCAGAGATGTTCCCAGCCGATGCACAGGCGAGCGGTCCACCCCGGGTCCCGAATCTGGACAGCCAGCACTTGATCCATGGCCACCGGACCTGTGCCCCCCCCCCCCCCACCCCCCCAAACACAAGGAAGAGGGGAGCAGAGGAGAAAAGAAATGAAACGGCAGATCAACTGGTCTAACAGGGGGGTTATTTAAAGGCTAGAGTATACAAATGAGTTTTAAGATAGAACTTAAATGCTTCTTCTTTGAGTAATATTTAGCTTTAGCTAAGGTAAGCATGCGTTTATACGATATTAAACCATCACTCCATTAAGGCTGAAACAACGCGTCGACGTAGTCGACGTCATCGGTTACATAAATATGTCGACGCCGTTTTTGTGCGTCGACGCGTCGCATATTTATGTCACACTACCGTCATGGCGGTATCCCAGGAACACCATCCCTACCGTCAAGGATGGTGGTGGTAGTATTATGCTCTGGGCCTGTTTTGCTGCCAATGGAACTGCTGCTTTAAATGGGACAATGAAAAAGGAGGATTAGCTCCAAATTGTTCAGGACAATCTAAAATCATCAGCCCGGAGGTTGGGTCTTGGGCGCAGTTGGGTGTTCCAACAGGACAATGACCCCAAACACACCTCAAAAGTGGTCAAGGAATGTCTAAATTAGGCTAGAATGAAGGTTTTAGAATGGCCTTCCCAAAGTCCTGACTTAAAGGTGTGGACAATGCTGAAGAAACAAGTCTATGTCAGAAAAGCAACACATTTAGCTGAACTGCACCAATTTAGTGGTCAAGTGGTCAAGCAGAAGCTTGTGGATGGCTAGCAAAAGCGCCTTATTGCAGGTCAACTTGCCAAGGGACATGTAAGCAAATATTAACATTGCTGTATGTATACTTTTCACCCTCACATTTTCAGTAGAGCCATAATAAATTCATAAAAGAAGCAAACTTCATGAATGTTTTTTAGTGAGCAACAAGTATGTGCTCCAATCACTACATCACAAAAAAATAAGAGTTGTAGAAATGATTGTAAAGTCAAGACAGCCATGACATGATGTTCTTTACACGTGTATGTACACTTTTGATCAGGACTGTATATATGCATGTGTATATGTATATATATCCATCCATCCATCCATTTGCTACCGCGTATCCCTTTCGGAGTTGCGGGCAGTGCTGGAGCCTATCTCAGCTACAATCAAGTGGAAGGCGGGGTATATATATATATATATATATATATATATATATATATATATATATATATATATATATATATATATATATATATATATATATATATATGTATATATATATACCGTATTTTCCGCACCATAAGGCGCCCTGGGTTATAAGCCGCGCCTTCAATGAACGGCATATTTCAAAACTTTGTCCACCTATAAGCCGCCCGGTGTTGTAAGCCGCATCTAACTGCGCTAAAGGAATGTCAAAAAAACAGTCAGATAGGTCAGTCAAACTTTAATAATATATTAAAAACCAGCGTTCTAACAACTCTGTTCACTCCCAAAATGTACGCAAATGTGCAATCACAAACATACGTATATCAACATGGACAGAGCTGCGTGAAAAAAGCCACCCGGCCTCTTCGCGTAAACTTAAACTTACCTTAACCACTCGCTCACCTTTTCTTCATCCATCCCTTCGAGTTAGCTTTTATGATGACGCCGGCTGGAAAGGTCTCTTTTGGTAAGGTCTTCCTTCTGAATATCACCATGGGTGGAAGTTTCATTAGCATGGCAAGCTAGAACCACAGTGAAGGATGACTTCTCATTCCCTGTGGTGCGAATATTCACCGTACGTGCTCCCGTTGTATCCACAGTGCGGTTCACAGGAATATCAGTTGCTGTGAAATAGTAATCCGTGTGCGGATGGAGAGATTGCGTCTTTTCATGAACCGGATCCTTGTCGCTTAGTAGGAGCCATTTTGTGGTCTTTACAGATGTAAACACACAAAGGAAATGAAACGTACAGTGATATCCGCGCGCTTTTTCTTCTTCTACGCGGGCGGGTGGTTGCTTACAGTAGAAGAAGAAGCGCTTCCTGTTCTATGGGGGCGGGTGCTTACCTTGGCGGTTGCTTGCGTAGAAGAAGAAGCGCTTCCTGTTCTACCGGGAAAAAAGATGGCGGCTGTTTACAGAAGTTGCGAGACCGAAACTTTATGAAAATGAATCTTAATATTTATCCATATATAAAGCGCACCGGGTTAAAAGCCGCACTGTCAGCTTTTGAGTAAATTTGTGGTTTTTAGGTGCGGCTAATAGTGCGGAAAATACGGTATACTGTATATTTATGTATACAGTATATGTTCAGTTTAACAGTCCAGTTGTGATTGATTGAATGCCCTGAGAATTATACTGGACATTCTTTTGTAATTGCCACAAAATAACATGTAGTATTTTGTTAATTTCTTGCCCAAATTATTTTTATTTTATAGATATTTTCAAAGCAGAATATTGTCTTTAGGGCCCTCTGGCACCTCATGGGGGACCCATAAAATCTGTGCCTCTTAAGACCTCACTGTTGGCTTTGTACGCTCATGTTACTTCTCAACTAGTCAAAGTTGATGCTAATCCACCTGTTTCTTCTCCTTTTTACTGAATGTGAAAGCAAAAGTGAGTCCACTAATAACCGAATCGTTAAGCAGAATCGAAAATGAAATCTGAATTGGTCAAATCTTATCTATTTCCATCCCAGCATGTGTTTGTCTTCTTGTGTCCTGCAGACGTCTGTGAAAAATATCGTCCACCTGAGCAGCAGGAGGGGTCCTCCAGTATGGAGCAGAAGAGGTCACAGCACCTCCACGTGAAAGAAGAGGAGCCACAGCCCCCTCACTTTGAAGTTGAAGAAAAACAGCGGCTGTCCCCCCATTTCATAGAGGAAGACAAGAGACACCTCATCAGTGTGAAGAGTGAAGATGATGAGGTCAAAGGTGAGAGTGAACAGAAGTGGAGCTTCAGGATGCGGACGGAGGAGCCACAGCCCTCCCACATTAAGAAAGAAGAGAAATACCCACTGATCCCCCATTTTAAAAAGGAAGCGGAAGACCCACTGACACCACATTTTAAAGAGGAAGCGGTGGATCCACTGAGCCCTCACATTAAAGAGGAAGAAGAGGACCCACTGAGCCCTCACATTAAAGAGGAAGAGGAGGAACACAGCATCAGTCAAGAATGGTTGGAGGAGTTCCATGTGATTGTGAAGAGTGAAGATGATGAGGTCAAAGGTGAGAGAGAGGCGGAGCCTCCAAGCAGCAGCTCAACTCAACACATGACAACAGAAGCTGATGGAGACCACTGTGGAGGATCACAAGCAGACAAGCTCTTAGCTCCACTATCAGATAGTGAGGACACAACGTCACACTCTCCTGACACTGATGATGAACACTCTAAAGATGATGCAACATGTCACACTGACAACACACACTTCACATGTTCTCACTGTGACAAAACTTTTAAATCTAGTAATTTGAAAAGACACATGAGAACACACACTGGAGAGAAACTTTTTTCATGTTCAATCTGCGGTAAAGATTTTACTAGAAGGGACCATTTCAAAACACACCTGAGAACACACACTGGAGAAAAACCTTTTTCCTGCTCAGAATGTGGTAAAAGTTTTGTAATGAATCAAAATTTAAAAGTACACATGAGAACACACACTGGAGAAAAACCTTTTTCATGTTCAATCTGCGGTAAAAATTTTACTCAAAGAGACCATTTCAAAACACACATGAGAATACACACTGGAGAAAAACCTTTTCCCTGCTCAGAATGTAGTAAAAGTTTTGTAATAAATCAAAGTTTAAAAGAACACATGAGAATACACACTGGAGAAAAACCTTTTTCATGTTCAATCTGCGGTAAAGATTTTACTTATAAACAACATTTGAAAAGCCACATGAGAACACACACTGGAGAAAAACCTTTTATATGTTCAGTATGTTGTAAAAGTTTTATAAAAAGACAGCAATTGGACATACACATAAGAACACACACTGGAGAGAAACCTTTTATATGTTCAGTATGTAGTAAAAGTTTTACACAAAGACAGCAATTGGAAGCACACATGAGAATACACACAGGAGAGAAATTGTTGAGTTGCAGTGTGTGTGGTGAAAGATTCTCATATAAGTACCAGTGTAAGAAACACAAGTGTGCTGGTGAGAACAGCAGCAGCAAATGAAGATGCAGGATTTGAAATAAACTTTCTAACATCAGCACATATAACATGTGTGATATCATTGTTGTGTGTCTAACACCATCTTGTTATTATGCTTATAACATATATAGAGTAAATGTTTATTTAATGCTTTTATTTCAGTCAAGTACATGAGTTTTTGTGTACTTTAAAATGAACAGAACAATTTGACTGAAAAGAAAAGGTGAGAATAAACAGTACATAAAATATGTTACAATAAAAAATTTATGTGTAGATATTCATAATTCACTTTTATACTTATTCATAATAGTGTTTTGTATATGCGTTTTGAAATAAGGAAGTGTTACATATTTTAATTTCTAATTGTAGATTATTCCATCGATTCACTCCTTTATATGATGTACATATTTGTTTTACATGTGTTCATACCTTTGCTTTTGAGTACTCATAAATCCCTCTTAGTTCATATTTACTGGTTCACATCTGAAACATCTTCTGGACCACTTCTGGAAGCATATTATTATTTACTTTATACATCATTTGAACAGTTGTCTTTTATACAATTTTAAAATGTGTGACTTTATGAATCATTTGTTGGGTCTCTATAATCCATTCTATTAATTGTCTTTATTACTCTCTTGTGTAATATGAATATTGTTGTGTGATTGTTTTATATGTATGTCCCCAGACCTTTATGCAATAAACAATGTATGCTTCAACTAAAGTTGGGTACAATAATTGTAGTTAATATTTGTAAGTATTTCTTTTATTCTGTTTAGTATTGCACTCCATTTTTTAAAATGTTTTCTTTATGATTTATATGTAGTGTCCAGTTTACTTCATCATCTATATTAACTCCTAAAATGTGATTACCTTTATTCCTTCCATTTCAATATTATCCATCATAACTTGTGTTTTACATTTTTACAATCTCCAAATATGATACATTTAGTTTTTTTTGAAGTTTAGTGACAGTTTATTGATGTGCAGCCATCTTTTTATGGTCAAGTTCTCTCTGGATAAAATAAGATGAGAGTTAAATCAAGCGGTAATGAAGGTGAAGAATGTAAGATTATTATATACATAATTATATATAGTTACACTCAGTAGTGACAATTAAAGACACTTTCATCCTGTTCATTTGAGCAAAGAAAAAGTAAAGTGTAATATTCTAAACCATAGAAGAATATTAATATCAGCAGTCAATATTCCAACATTGTGAAGCTGAGCTATGATTAAAAACATATTCAGCTTTAAAGGCTTTATGAGAGTGATGTCATTATCAGAATCAGAAATATTTTATTAATCCCAGAGGGGAAATTAAAATGTTCAGCACTGTTATAAACATGTGAATATTCAATGTAATAATATATGATATTAATACCATAATAAAGTGGTACGTTTGGGGATGTGTAATATTGTTTGTATGAACATCCTGAATGTTTTTGTGCTAGAATTGTTTGAATTAGTAGAGAGTGGGAATAAAATGAGGCAGTGATGATAATAATGGTTTGTTTTAAGCCTGTTTATGAATAATTCAAGATAATTAAAATACCAAAATGGAGCTAACATCCTCAGTGAGCTGAACTCCAGCAGTAAAGATGAGATAAATAATGTGGAAAGGTCAGAAGTCAAATGTTTCTTTAGGTAATACATGGAGCCTCTGCTGCCACCCAGCGGCCGTTGGAAAGAATGCATACATTTTCTTTTGACCTCCTTAAAGCTGCTTTTTACTTTCTGTCCTGTTTGTGTCCAAGTCTGTAGTGTGGGCCATAGGACAGAAGGAGGACATTCTGTTAATAGCATGTGGAGGGCAGCAATACACCTAAGATGTTCTACTAGTCTGCTGGGAATAGAAAGAAGAAGAAGAAGGAGGAAAAAGCAAGATGGCGTGTGATGGAGAAAGTCTAAAGGTGGGAATTATAGTTCTGTATTTTTACACAGAACAGGTTTGTTTACTTCCTACTCTCACATGTTTACTAACATTATATTTATTTATTACCGCCATTCTTAAACATGTTGTATGTAAGAATGTGGGTGTTGTTGAGAAGATGATGCAGGTGTTCTGTCCAATTTAGCTACCTGTAAAAATGTGTAACTTCTTCTAGTCCATTTGTCAAATAAATTGTTTTCCTAAATTATAGTCTCCTCACTTTATCCAGACAGTCATTAGGACAAAAGACCCTGGGAGGAATTTGCCCTTTGAAAGGTAAACATCTTCACTGTGGCAGGACAGTATCAAGATGAATTCATCACATTTGTACAATCATTTTATTATCATTGTAAAGCCCTTACCTTTGGGCTGATACTGAGGACGACTGTGTTGACCACTTTGACGCCTGCAAATGATTGAATGTCCACTTCTGTAGAAATGTGTTTGGATATGACAATCTGTTTATTCCAAGCTATGAAAATGAAATGAAATGTAGGTTATAGAACATAATGTATGCTGACCTTGAATGACATTGTCACAGCAGCGAGACCTGACCACACACCACACGCTCCAAAACTGTTTGTCCTCCATGCAATCGCCCCCGAGTGTTCCCAGCTGAACCCAATTAAAGGAGGCTACACTTCCTGGTTCTCAACAGGAAGTGGGCGGAGCAATCTGCCAAAAGGGAAATTCAGCATGAACTGAGGCCAGCCATCAATCAGAGAAAACAAAATAAAAACAATATAAACAAATAAGGAAATTTGGCTCCAACACTGCGGCCCCTAATTGAGAAGAACAGGATGCCATGAACAACTCAAAATAATAACAATGGAGCCATAAAAATAAACAAATAATAATCATCTTTGAGTTTGGTGTTTCCGTGCAGCTTTAATGCGCATCATTTCCTGATCCACTTTGTCAGCACTTAGTAGTTTCCTCTTTTGACTCATCTCCAGTAGAGTCCTTATTTTCAGGATCCAGGCAACTGACCTCTTCAACCGTTTCCAATGGGAGAAGTAAGTGATCAGTTGGTGAGTAGCACTTGGAGTATCAATAACTGCATTGGTGCTGAGCTCCTTTTTTACCTCAGTGTCCTCCGCTGCAATCCCATACTCCAAGATATCAGCTGGCCACTCTTCCTCTCTTTCTTCAAAAACTCAGGGCCTTCTATCCATCCTTTGTGAGTCATTAACTCATCCACTTGAACTCTTCTTGAGGCTCTGTCTGCAGGATTTTCAATGCGCCATTTTGTGACATCAGATGTTTGAAATCTTGCATCTTTCCCAAAGCTCCTTTTCAGACCAAGTATGCGTTGCCGAGCAAGGCACTGATTGTTGGGCAGAGACACATCATCCTTCTTTTTAAAGGGCAGTTCCAAAGTGTACGAATCAGTCATGACCTTCATGAACTTCATGTCATCTCTAGACACTTCTTCTTTGTCTTCTGATGACCCGTCGTTAAAATCATGGTTGTATTGATTGTGCAGCAGCTCCTCCAGCTTTGTTATGGAGATTCTGTTGATAGTAGTATCTTACTCCTCTTCTCACTGTAATGAGGAAGGCCATTAATGAGCCACCCCAATAGGCTCTTAACGGCATCCGGTCCATTTCCACGACTGTTGACCACTTCCCAGGGTTCAAGCAGTTTAGATGCATATGTCCCAATCACTAGCTCGACATCGCCTTGAATACGAGGAAGAGTGACGCCATCCAAGTATGGCCATTTAGCCAACTCCTCTTCATTGATGAGGTTGCTTGTCGTTACGGGCATCCTTCTTTGGGTGTAGACCTTGGGAAGGTCGTAGAACTGTTGCCCAGTGAGGCTGGAAATCTTTAAGTCCGTCAGCAAGTAACTGGAAACTGATGTTTTTGGGCCCATGGTTAGGAGACTGATTTTTCTTTGTTTCAAGTTGAGCTTTGTCATCAAGCTTTCAGAACAAAATGTATCTGTGCTGCCCGGATCCAGGAATGCTGAGGTTTGTATGACTGTGTGTCCTTTGCTGGACTTTATCTGCACAGGCACAATTGACACAATTCCATTTCCGTTACCAGCTCCCGTTTGTCCACATGTTTGCAGAGATACTTGTGCATTGCTCACAGATAGTTCCCTTGCCTTATTTTGGTTTGCATTTATGTTGCTTGCTCTTTCCTTCTGACCAATAAGAAGCAGACTTGGATGGTTTTGCTTGCAGACCTTGCAGGTCAAGCGCTTGTCACAATGCCTGCTAAGATGTCCAACATGAAGACACCCAAAACAGATTCCTTTCTGTCTTATGAAAGTTCTCTTCTCCCTGTGGGTCTTCTCAAGAGCGTGAATTGTAGAGCAGCAAACACAGGCGTGTGATACGAGCAGATGCACTTTGCTTTGGAGCAGCTTTAAATCTGGTTTGATCTTCCGCTTCAGGGGTTTCGATATTAATGGTCGTGGCAAAACTGTTACCTTGGAATTTGGGTTTACCTTGTGATTTCATTCCTGTCACAGGTTTACTTTCTGTACACTGTGCTGCATTCTCAATGTCTCCAAAGACTGGGTCAGAGACTATTTTCACCTGTCGCTCAATGAATGCAACAATGTCTGAGAACTGAGGTCTGCGATGGTGGTTTTCCAATATGTTGCATGCAGAGACTCTGCAGCTTTCTCGCAGCGTGTACGGCAGCTTGAAGATCACAGTTTATGTTAACTGGCATGTTAACTTCCTGCATGTACTGCACGTTTTCCATGGCAGTGCAACATTCTCCAAGGTAAAGAGAGTAGGCTTGCAGAGCTCGTACATCTTCAGACTTCAACAGAGGCCAGTTAAACACTTTCTCCATGTAAGCTGCTGTTCTCTGCTACTGCTCACCAAAGTGTTTTTCCAACAAATACTTTGCCATGTCATAGCCTCTATCTGGGGGCATGTGTTGACAGCTACGCACCAGTTCTTCAGCTTGACCCTTAGTGTACATTTCCAGATAGTACAAACAGTCTCCTTTGTTGCTTGTGTTCTTGCACAAATGCTCTGACAAAGGTTCTGTACAGTAATGGATCGCCATCAAAATAGGGAATCTCCCTTGGTGGGAGTAGATGAGAACATTTGCAATGTTGCAATCTCATTTTGCCTGTGCAATAAATCACGTACAGTTGGTTGGAGGGGAAATGTTAGCTTGCCTTGATTGCTGTACAGGGGGTCCATGTGGGTTGTCAGGCTATGGTCCTGTACTGTATTCCAACAGACCTGCTGCTGTTTTGGTAAAGAGGGTGGTGGTTGCGGTTGTACCTGAATGGGTTTAAGGTGTGAAAGCATGGACTGTTGCTCTTGCCAAAATGTGGGTGGTTGAAAGGGAGGTGGTGTCCTATGTTGTAGTTGCCATGCTGCTATTTGTTGTTGCTCAGATGGATGGTGTATAGACTGTGGTGGAGGTGGTGGTGAAGCCTGGCTTGACTGCTGCTGTGTGGGGGGTTGATAGTCTTTAGCCTGGGGGTTGAGAGTGACTGGTTCTCTTTAAGTAGGAGTTCATGCCATCAGATGTTCTATGTGAGGGAGCATGAAGGCTGGGAGCTTTTAAAACTGCTAATTTCGCATCTCTCTCACTCACTCACTCACTCATCCCATGGCCTAGGAGGCCGTAGGGGTGTCATGGTGGATGCTTGGGCAGTCAGGGATCTCCAGCGCTCACAATCTTCTGCTGTTGGTAGCAGGGTTGGGAAGCTGCAGCCAGTCCATTCTTTGATGTTGTCCATCCAGGCCTTTCTCTGCCTGCCTGGTCTCCGCTTCCCCTCTACTGTTCCCTGCAGGATGGTCTTTGACAGGGAGGTGTGCCTTGTCACATGACCCAACCAGGTCAGCTTGCCACGTTTAACTGTTGAGAGGAGAGCTTCCTGTTGGCCAGCATGGGTGCTAACTAGCTGTCTAACATCATCATTCACTGTATGATACATGGAACATTCTTCTGGAACACTTGCTTTCAAAGGACTGTATCCTGCGCTCAGTGTCCGCTGGGAGCGTCCAGCAGCTGCCAACTGACCATCCAAGTCCAGCATTTACTTTTTCTTTCTCATCCTTTCTCTCTCCTCTTCCAATTTATTTTTCATCTGTGACTCCTCCTCTTCCTCTTCCAATTTCCTTTTTATCCTTTCCTCCTCCTCTTCCAATGCATGTTTTCCTTTTAGAGCTGCAGAGCAGACAGCGAGGGCAGCCCTTTCAGCCTCTGAGGAGGTGCTTGATCTACTAGAACCAGACCGTGTGTGACTCACATGTGATTTGGGACTTATAACATTACAAATGCTGTCATTTGGATTCATTTCCTTTTCCAGATCCTTTTTTTCCCCAACATATCCCTTTAATTCCTGTCCGTTTGCTGTTAGACTTCTGACATTCCACTGAACAATCAACATGGCGTTGGATTGTGGTCACATGACTCCATTTCGTCTACTCTCTGTAGTTCACCTTGCACCTGTTCCCAAGATACTTCTTTTATATTTAAAAACTTTGTTGCTGCTTTGACGACTATTTTGATCTTTTCAGTCTTATTTCTTGCCTGTTCTCTGCCGTTTATTACATATGCCAGGAACACAACTAGTTTGTCCATGGAAGTTCTTGTATTTGTTGTTTTTTATTACTTCAACTATTCTCACTTCTGTCTTCTTCTCCACTTTCTTCATGTCTTACTTCAACTGCCTCTGCGTATGGAATATTTCTTTCTACTCTCATTTGTTGTACTTCTGTTGCCTGTTTCCTTATGACACTGCTGTGTGATTCCCCCTACAGTCACAACACTTGACCTGTTCATTGTCTCCACATTCATGCTCCCCTCCACATCTCATCTTAGCATGACACACACTACTATGTGCCCACTTAGCATGACACACACTACTATGTGCCCACTTAGCATGACACACACTACTATGTGCCCACTTAGCATGACACACACTACTATGTGCCCACTTAGCATGACACACACTACTATGTGCCCACTTAGCATGACACACACTACTATGTGCCCACTTAGCATGACACACACTACTATGTGCCCACTTAGCATGACACACACTACATAGCGTTGTCACATGAAAGAAGGTAGTGGGTGTGGGACGTAAGCTCTAACGTAGAAGCTTAAAAAGTCTATCATGATTAATTCCAGGAGGACTTCCTCCACAAACTGCACTAGCACAGATTCGCTCTCCGTCTTTTCTCCGTTTCTAAATGCCATCATTCTCTTCATCATTGTGACATTTCCCATTTTATTTCTATTTTCAAATCATCTAAATGTTCTCCTCTTGGGATTCCTGTCAGGATTTCCTCTTGCCCCCTTTCGTTCTCCCACTTTGATGTTTTCCTTTATTACATGCACCTGGGGATAGGCCCCTCCCACCTCCAAAGACATGCACCTGGGGATAGGTTGATTGGCAACACTAAATGGTCCCTAATGTGTGAATGTTGTCTGTCTATCTGTGTTGGCCCTGTGATGAGGTGGCGACTTGTCCAGGGTGTAGCCCGCCTTCCGCCCGATTGTAGCGCCCCCCGCGCCCCCAAAAGGGAATAAGCGGTAGAAAATGGATGGATGGATCTTGTTGCACAGCTTTTGCAACCGCATTGCTTTCTTCTTTTGCTCTCCAGTTTTACACTTGATCAAAAGCCGTCCGTCCCTGAGCACCTTCGCCATCTCCACCTCTCCAATGTCCTTCTTTAACCCCTCAAGCAGTGTCATCAAACTAATGTCAATCATGTCTTGATCTGATTTAAATGTATACCACACCTTCCTCATCCATCCCCTCACTATCCCCTTCCATCTTCATCCACTCACAAATCACTTTATGCTCAACCGCCAAAAAGACTCAGACACTCTCACTCATACCGGTACTTGCCAACCTTGAGACCTCCGAATTCGGGCTATGGAAGGGGGGGGGGGGTTGAGGTGGGCGGGGTTTGGTGGTAGCGGGGTGTATATTGTAGCCCGGAATAGTTAGGGCTGCAAAGGATTCTGGGTATTTGTTCTTTTGTGTTTATGTTGTGTTATGGTGCGGAGGTTCTCTCGAAATGTGTTTGTCATTCTTGTTTGGTGTGGGTTCACACTGTGGTCCATATTTGCAACAGCGTTAAAGTTGTTTATAAGTCACCCTCAGTGTGACCTGTATGGCTGTTGATCAAGTATGTATTGCAGTCGCTTACGCGTGTCTGTAGAAACCGCATACAACATGTGACTGGGCCGGCATGCTGTCTGTATTGAGTAATAGCGGACGCGACGACAGGTTGTAGAGGACGTTAAAGGCAGTGCCATCATGGCACACCCTCAATATTGGAGTCCGGGTGAAAATCAGGAGAAATTTGGGAGAATGGTTTCCCCAGGAGATTTTCGGGAGGGGCACTGAAATTTGGGAGTCTCCCGGAAAAATTGGGAGGGTTGGCAGTCTCACTGTCAGCCACCGCTCCTTGGTTCACTTCCTCTTCCGATCCTCCTCCAACGCTCGTCCGGGTCCAGACCTTGCTTTTCCCTCCTTCTTCTTCTTCTTCTTTCTATTTCCAGCAGACTAGTAGAAGATCTTAGGTGTATTGCTGCCCTCCACAGGTTCTTAACGGGATTTCCTCCTTCTGTCCTATGGCCCACACTACATTCTACAGTCCAGTAGGTGGCAGTATGAACCTTTCAAGTCATGGCTGCAAACTGCCAGTAAGAAGAAGTAATAGAGCTGGTTGCTTGTTTCTCTCGCGAGATCTGACAACATGTTTGAATAGAACAATTGACAGGTTGACAACATCCAAACAAACCAAGACATCTCCAATACATCTCAACATTACACACATCCTCCAGGCTGACTTAGTCTAGATAATGAAGTAAGCTGGAAACTACATGTAAGTCGTATAAAGAAAACATTTAAAAAATTGACTGCGATAATAAATATAATAAAATACACACCTACAAATATTAACTACATTTATTGTACCCAACTTTAGTTGAAGCATACATTGTTTATTGCATAAAGGTCTGGGGACATACATATAAAACAATCACACAACAATATTCATATTACACAAGAGAGTAATAAAGACAATTAATAGAATGGATTATAGAGACCCAACAAATGATTCATAAAGTCACACATTTTAAAATTGTATGAAAGACAACTGCTCAAATGATGTATAAAGTCAATAATAATATGCTTCCAGAAGTGGTCCAGAAGATGTTTCAGATGTGAACCAGTAAATATGAACTAAGAGGGATTTATGAGTACTCAAAAGCAAAGGTATGAACACATGTAAAACAAATATGTACATCATATAAAGGAGTTCATCTATGGAATCATCTACAATTAGAAAATAAAATATGTAACCCATCATTATTTCAAAAAACATATATAAAACACTATTATGAATAAGTATAAAAATGAATTATGAATATCTACACATAAAATGTTTATTGTATGTAACATATTTTCTGTACTGTTTATTTTCACCTTTTCAGTCAAATTGTTCTGTTCATTTTAAAGTACACAAATGTGTATATTAACTCATGTACTTGACTGAAATAAAAGCACTCATCTGAAGTGTCTAATCTATAAATGTTAGAATCATATTAACAAGATTGTGTTACACACACAACAATGATGTCACATATGTTATATGTGCTGATGTTGTTAGAAAGTCAAAGTGAAAGTTTTGACAGTTTATTTCAAATCCTGCATCTTCATTTGCTGCTGCTGTTCTCACCAGCACACTTGTGTTTCTTACACTGGTACTTAGAAGACAATATTTCACCACACACACTGCAACTCAACACTTTCTCTCCTGTGTGTGTTCTCATGTGTGCTTTAAAAGATTTTAGGTGACAGAAGCTTTTGTTGCAGCTTGAACAGGAGTATGGTTTTTCACCAGAGTGCGTTCTCATGTGTTCTTTTAATTGGTGTCTTTCTATATAACTTTTACCACATACTGAACATATAAAAGGTTTTTCACCAGTGTGTGTTCTCATGTGTGCTTTGAAATGGTCCCTTCGAGTAAGATCTTTACCGCAAATTGAACATGAAAAGGGTTTTTCTCCAGTGTGTATTCTCATGTGTGCTTTAAAATGGTCCCTTCGAGTAAGATCTTTACCGCAAATTGAACATGAAAAAGGTTTTTCTCCAGTGTGTATTCTCATGTGTGCTTTGAAATGGTCCCTTCGAGTAAAATCTTTACCGCAGATTGAACATGAAGTTTTTTTTTCTCCAGTGTGTATTCTCATGTGTGTTTTGAAATTGTGCTTTTGAGTAAAGTCTTTACCGCAGATTGAACATGAAAAAGGTTTTTCTCCAGTGTGTGTTCTCATGTGTACTTTTAAACTTTGATTTATTACAAAACTTTTACCACATTCTGAGCAGGAAAAAGGTTTTTCTCCAGTGTGTGTTCTCATGTGTCTTTTCAAATGGTGCCGTTGAGTAAAATGTTTACCGCAGATTGAACATGAAAAACGTTTTTCTCCAGTGTGTATTCTCATGTGTTCTTTCAGCATGTATTTTAGTCTAAAATCTCTACCACATTCTGAGCAGGAAAATAGTTTCTCTCCGGTGTGTGTACTTGTGTGTCTTTTCAGGTTACAATGGTCATTAAAAGTTTTGTCACAGTGAGAACATGTGAAGTGTGTGTTGTCAGTGTGACATGTTGCATCATCTTTAGAGTGTTCATCATCAGTGTCAGGAGAGTGTGACGTTGTGTCCTCACTATCTGATAGTGGAGCTAAGAGCTTGTCTGCTTGTGATCCTCCACAGTGGTCTCCATCAGCTTCTGTTGTCATGTGTTGAGTTGAGCTGCTGCTTGGAGGCTCCGCCTCTCTCTCACCTTTGACCTCATCATCTTCACTCTTCACAGGGACACCAGTCACTGGGAACTTCTCCAACCATTCAAGATGCTGTCCCTCCTGACTGATGCTGTGTTCCTCCTCTTCCTCTTTAAAATGGGAGGTCAGTGGGTTATTTTCCTCCTTTTGCATTTGTAATGTATGTGGCGCCTCTTCTTCCTCCTTAATGTGGAAGGGCTGTGGCTCCTCCTTGTCCATCCTGAAGCTCCACTTGTGTTGCTCAGAGAGAAGATGTTCTTCACAGATGTCTGCAGGACACAAGAAGACAAACATGCTCGAGAGGAATCCATCTTTGTTCAGTCACATGTTAGGAGCGATATTGATAAGATTTTACCAATTCAGATTTCATTTTCAATTCTGCTTTACGATTCGGTTATATGTAGATTAACATTTGCTTTCAAATTCGGAAAAAAAGGGAGGAAACAGGTCGTTTAGCACCAACAGTGAGGTCTTAAGAGGCCCAGACCTTACGGTTACCCCATGGGGTGCCAGAGGGCCTTAAGGACATTATTCTGCTTTGAAAATATCTATAAAATAAATAATATGTTTGGCTATAAATTAATGATACTATACGTTATCTTGTGGTATTACACAGAACTTTCCTCCAGAAGGTCTTATCTTTGTCCATGTGATGTCAGATGAAACAAAAACTGAGCTGTTTGTCCACAATACCCAGCAATATGTTTGGAGGAGAAAAGGTGAGGCCTTTAATCCCAGGAACATCATGCCAACCGTCAAGCATGGTGGTGGTAGTATTATGCTCTGGGCTTGTTTTTCTGCCAATGGAAATCAAGATTCAAGATGCTTTATTATTGTCCATTCTTTAACATGTACAAGACACATAAGAACTGAAAGTAGTTTTGGGCACAGTCCCACTAAGAGCAGACATACGTTACAAGGGGGACAAGACGGGACCGCCAACGGATCAGCCACTTACGGCGCTCCTTAAAAAAGGTGGGAAAAAAGGTGACATTGGGAAAGGGGGAAGAGTAAAAAAAAAAGTATCAGTCTAAGGCTGGACCCTCTTTGTTTGTTTACTTACTACTAAAAGACAAGTTGTCTAGTATGTTCAACATTTTATTGAAGGACTAAATGACAATAATAAACATATGTTTCAAGTACACTAACATTTTTTGTTAAAATAAAGACAATAATCCAATTTTTTGTGGTCCCCTTTTATTTAGAAAAGTACCGAATTCATTTTAGTCCCGGTACCAAAATATTGGTATGGTTCCAACACTACCACCTATATTAGAATATTGTCTAATGCAAATGACTGCTGTCTGATAGTCACATTAATAACCAGTGTTGGCGTTAACACACTTTTTATGTCTTTTTACGCATTGAAATGAAAAAGGACGTGCATTTCCGTAAGTCCGCGCGTCCCTGTGATGCAGAGTTTTTAGTTTTTGTAACCGACCTGCCTTCTCCGGGT
The DNA here is from genome assembly GCF_033978685.3 of Nerophis lumbriciformis. Classification (NCBI taxonomy): domain Eukaryota; kingdom Metazoa; phylum Chordata; class Actinopteri; order Syngnathiformes; family Syngnathidae; genus Nerophis; species Nerophis lumbriciformis. The sequence continues at coordinate 40,569,513 of NC_084573.2, read as the reverse complement.
CAAAACTCCAGTTTGCTTGTTTTTTTAATGGATTATTGCTTTCTGCCGGTGTTTTGTTTTGTTTATTGTGACGGTGCGCTCTTATCACGCCGTCACTTGAGGACCGGCACGTCAGCGGGAGTCACAAAGACAATGTCAGTGTCGTGACTTGGAGAAGATAACCGGCTCAAATTTACATCCCCGGTTTTTTTCTCCCCAAGATGGCGCCGCTGTAGTGGCTGCTGGTGTCAGGAGCTCTGTGCTCTTGTGTCATCCTTTTGTGTTCCGGATGTTTCCTTCTTGTTTTCATGCAGGGCTTTTTTTGCCTTTTGGTTGGGGACCCTTTGGGACTGTGTGACAAGTTTTTGTGAACTTCTGGATCTGCCTCCTGGGAGCCTTTTGGCCATGGAGACCAGCTGCTGGGTCTCTGCCACACCAGAGTCCGTTTGGAGAGACAGGAGGAGATGCGGATGAAGAGACAGGACTGTGGAGCTGGCGCTGAGAGCCGGGATGGACAAGCTTCACAGTGTCTTGGCTGAATGAGCAGGTATCGGACACCTCGGTCTCCTTGGACGTATCCTCGCTCATCCGTGCGGACTGGACACTGGCCGAGAGTTGGTGGGCAGCCGAGGGTGGAGTCGCTCTCTTGGTTGCTTTGTTGGGTCTGCTCCTGTCTCTGGCCATGTTCCCCCCACCCCAGCAGACGATGACGTGGAACACCACAGAGGCCACCACAGTCTATATGTTTTTGTTATTGTTGTTGTTTGACTATTGTGTGTAGTATTGCTCTTTTAATGTCTTTAATGTCCTTTGTGTTCTTTGATGTTTCCCTCTAACACACATGTTTATGTGTGCTATGGCTATGAGTTTATTTTTCTCTTTGGCCTCAGTCTGGACCCCCTGTCCAGGGGCCCAGCCTGAAACTGAATTTTTTTCTCTCACCCCTTCCCAGCATTTACCTGTTTCTCACCTTTTTTGAAAGGGTCGCCAGAAGTTGGCAGAGCCGTCAGCGATCCTGTTCTGTCTCCCTGTAATGTTTGTCTGCTCTTGAATGGGATTGTGCTGAAAATCTTAGACTTGGACTTAGACTTCCTTTTTATTGTCATTCAAATGTGAACTTTACAGTACCGATAAGGACGAAATTTCGTTGCATCAGTTCATGGTAGTGCAGGATAAAAAAAGCACTAAGGTGCATATATAAATAAATAAATAGGTTACTGTACAGATAAATATATTGCACTTTTTCATATGCATCCACGTTTATGGATGTATGTTATATTGTCTTTTTTATTCCAGCGAGTTAATCCATTTTGGGGGGAATTGAGGAGATAATTATGATGCGTTCAAGAGTCTTACGGCCTGAGGGAAGAAGCTGTTACAGAACCTGGAGGTTCTGCTTCGGAGGCTGCGGAACCTCTTTCTAGAGTCCAGCAGTGAAAACAGTCCTTGGTGTGGGTGGGAGGAGTCTCTGCAGATTTTCTGAGCCCTGGTCAGGCAGCGGCTTTTTGCCATCTCCTGGATAGGAGGAAGAGGAGTCCTGATGATCTTTTCCGCTCTCTGGAGAGACTTCCAGTCTGAGGCATTGCAGGCTCCAGTCCAGACAGAGATGCAGGTGGTCTCTATAGTGCCTCTGTAGAATGTGCTGAGAGAGCTGTGCTCTTTTCATCCCACGCAAAAAGTGCATGCGCTGCTGAGCTCTTTTTACAAGAGCTCCGGTGTGTAGGGACCAGGTCATATTGTCAGTTATCTGCACCCCCAGGAACTTGGTGCTGCTTACTATCTCCACTGCTGTGCCGTTGATGTAGAGTGGAGCGTGGCTGGACTGGTGCTTCCTGAAGTCAACCATGATCTCCTTGGTCTTGTTGACATTCAGGACCAGGTTGTTGGTTCTGCACCAGTCAAGCAGATGTTTCACCTCCTCCCTGTAGTCCATGTGGTTGTTGTCACGGATGAGGCCCACTACTGTCGTGTACTTCACAATGTGGTTAGTTGTGGACCTGGCGCAGCAGTCATGAGTCATCAACGTGAACAGCAGTGGACTCAGGACGCAGCCCTGGATGGAGCCGGTGCTCAGGGAGATGGCATTAGAGGTGCCATCTTAATTTCCCCGCTGGGATTATTAAAGTATTTCTGATTCAGATTGCGTTTTTATTTATCGTCTTCAAAAGTAATAAACTTTCCGGTACAATTTCTTAAATTTTGATTCGCCGAAACTTTTATCAGTCACAAATAGTTTGCACTTGGACAACTTTACCGCGAGGAGGCTGTCAAAAGAAAAACATTAGAAAGACAAGAAAACTTAGCTAATTAGTACTAATAAACTAGATTGATTGAGACATTGCTGGACAGCAGAGAAGTAACTAAATCCAAATAAACGTTGATATTATTTTTTTAAGATATCTGGCTTGTATCTTCAGTAAGGATATAAATCGTTAATAATTTATCGATATGATACCCTGATCGACATTCTTTATTGATACCAGTATTTATCGGTACTCTTATCGGTACTACATGTAATTTGTGGAAATAAAAAAGTGTAAAAAAGGCATTTTAAAGAGCATTCCTATTATCACAAAGGTTGAACACCTCCAACATGATGTTGTGTAACATCTCAGAGCAGGGAAGTCTTTTATCAACAGCTGTTTATTTGAAGTCTTAAAGAAGTCAACTATGTGTGCAGTGCAAGGTGAAATGCAGTTATGTCATCTTCTTGTCAATAACACACACATCAAACTTCTGCGTGTTGTTGCTTCCTTATTTGTCATTATTCAAAGCTGATGTTAATGTGTAGCAGCGGCAGCTGAACTCCATGTGACAACGTGTCATAGTTACGTCAGTCAGCTGGAATTAAAAATATAAATAGTTGTGTCGTTAGTCCAGAATCTTCACGGTCCTCATGGACGACATAATCAGGAACTAGTACTAAAATAAAATGGTACTTGGTATACATCCCTAATCTTCACCACTAAACCTTTGAAATATGCTGACATGTGTGCTGCTGTGGGTAAATAAACAGTAGCCATATTGAATGTTTGCCTTCATTTGACCACGTGACCACCTCCTTCAAAACTGCACTAAAACAACACCTCCAGGCAACTTCAACCCTTGACTAACACCCTCCCTCTTCCTAATCCCACCTCCCCGGATTGTGAATAATCAAATGTAAATAATTAAATGTATTTCTAATGTATATATTTGTTCTTATGCTGTCTGAACTCACTATGTCCACTACTTGCTGTACATATCCTACCAAGTCAGTCCTACACTGTTCCAATGTCCATTTCTCTGATGATGCAATTGTTGATGACTGAAGTGCTGATATCAACCAAACCCTCCTCATCCCACACCCCGGATTGTAAATAATGTAAATAATTCAATGTATATACTCTGATGATTAACTTGTGTGATGACTGTATTATGCTGATAGTATATATTTGTACCATGAATTGATTTCGTGGACCCTGACTTAAACAACTTGAAAAACTTATTGGGGTGTTACCATTTAGTGGTCAATTGTACGGAATATGTACTTCACTGTGCAATCTACTAATAAAAGTTTCAATCAATCAATCAATCAATCAAGGTAAGGAGGACGGCCTCTAGGTCACATGGTTACACCCCAGCAATTACACTGTTGATGATTGATGAGCATTCATTTTTAAAAAGCAAGTATATCTCCATCTTTAGTCATAAATGTGGCCCCCGGATGAACATGTGTCACAAACATTGTATGAGATGATATGTGGATGTTGTGCTTACTTGGACTGTGATGAAGCTGTGAGGACTCAGGTGCTTTGTCTTCATGCTCTTCAGTCTTCACAGAGACAACAGGCAGTGGAAACTTGCTGACATCAGCCTCCTCCTGCCCTACAGGAAACTCTCCCTCCTCTTCACAATAGGGGGGCTGTGGATCCTCCTTGTCCCCTTTAAAATGTGAGGGCTGTGGATCCTCTAAAGTGAAACTGTCCCCCTGCAGATGAGGGAGACATTCTTCTTGGTGTCCAATCAGCTGATGGATGTCTACAGGACACAAACAAAACACATTTTAACTCCTACATGCTAAATATTAAATTGTACATGAAATATAGGGCTGTGGCTATTGAACATTTTATTAATCAAGTGTTCTACTGGAAATGTTTTTGATTAATCGAGTAACTGGATAAAACATAATGTCGCTTGGTGAAAGACACATTTAAGCGACTATAAGACATTTCACTTAATAATGAACGGCCAATTGGTTTGAGATGGTATGAGATCAAGATGTCATCTTTAGATCAGGCTTTGTTTTTTCCACAATCACTGCCACATTAAAAAGTTAAAGTACCAATGATTGTCACACACACACTAGGTGTGGCCAGATTATTCTCTGCATTTGTCCCATCACCCTGGGAGGTGAAGGGAGCAGTGAGCAGCAGCGGTGGCCGCACCCGGGAATATTTTTTATGGTGACCCCAATTCCAACTCTTGATGCTGAGTGCAGTATAGCTTTTACACACATAACTTGTCAAACCTGTCAGCTAGCAGGCTAGGTTTACAGCATCAGTTACCATGGTAACTGACTGACTTTGTCTTACCTCTCTTATTTTTGGAGGTCAAACTCTCGAGCTTTACATACTCAGGACTTTGCACTTAACCTGCTCTCTGGAATATTCCCCCGGTGACTGTGTGAGTTTTGTGTAAACATGTTGATACACATTGTTACAAACTGAGAGGAACATCAACCTCTCATAAATATTGTGTGTCTGAAACTGTCTCGTTTTTATGAACAACATAAAACAATCAGTGCATCATCCTCACATGACAATTCATCTTCCTATAGACAATATATTTAGGAATAGTGTTAATAATAAATATAAAGTTAGTAAAGATGTGAGAGTAAGAAGTAAACAAACCTGTTGTGTGTAACACAACTTGATGTTTTTCATGTTGTCGCTCCTTCTCCTCTTTTGTTGGACAAAGTTCCTCCTCGTACTCTGCTATGGTTCTTTCGCACATTTTCACACAATCACAACACTTTACACTCACACTTGATCTCTGCTTAGCGATGTGTTTTCATCTCTCTTTGTTAGCAGCTAACAAGCTAAGCTAACTAGCACGCTAAGCTAGCTGGAGAAGCATCAAAGTGCGCTCAGACTAATATACAAACAGTTATTATGACTCTATTTAATAGAGTGTAATAAAGGACATATATGTGTACATGGACGCACAGATTAAGAACACTGAACTGTGACGACTGCAATAACGTCTTCACCGTCAGACGCCATCTTGCTTTATCCTCGCCGTGTTTGGTTCGCGCGCAGTCTTGTCAGATCTCGCGAGAGAAAAAGTAAGCAGCTCTTTTCCACCCCCGGTACAACTATTTCAACATTCTGAAAATCAAAGTAAACTTGTCCATTTTACATTTTCAAAACAAAGACATACAACTTATTTTCGTAAAAATATTCAAATATTTAACAATGTATTGAAACAACAGTAGCATAAGGAAAGAAAAAAAAGAAACAAAATAAATATTACACTCATGATATTATTTTTGTCTTTGATACTAATCGTTTTTATAATGTATTTTAGAATGTGGGAGGTTTTCATGTTCTTTTTAAATTTCCTTTGGCATTATATATATATATATATATATGTATGTGTGGGGAAAAAAATCACAAGACTATTTCATCTCTACAGGCCTGTTTCATGAGGGGGGGTACCCTCAATCGTCAGGAGATTTTAATAGGAGCATTCGCATACCATGGTTTGTATAGGGCACAGAGTGGGTGGGTACAGGCTGGCCTAGGGGCGTGGTGATTGGCTCATGTGTTACCTAGGAGGTGTTTCCGTCTATGGCGGCATGTTGTTACAATTTCGCTGCGCTTGTTGAGGGATGACAGGTCTGGACGGTAAATAATAAACAGTTTCTCTTTCAAGCATAGGTTGCATCTTTTATTACCACTATTGTAAGGTGTGCTGGATGCAAGAATTTGCCATGTTATTGAATATTCAACATTATGTTGCATCTTTTATTACCACTATTGTAAGGTGTGCATCCAGCAAGAATTTGCCATGGCAAATTCTTGCTGGATGCAAGAATTTGCCATGTTATTGAATATTCAACATTATGTTGAATATTCAATAACATGGCAAATTCTTGCATCCAGCACACCTTACAATAGTGGTAATAAAAGATGCCATGTTATTGAATATTCAACATTATGTTGAATATTCAATAACATGGCAAATTCTTGCATCCAGCAAGAATTTGCCATGGCAAATTCTTGCTGGATGCACACCTTACAATAGTGGTAATAAAAGATGCAACCTATGCTTGAAAGAGAAACTGTTTATTATTTACCGTCCAGACCTGTCATCCCTCAACAAGCGCAGCGAAATTGTAACAACATGCCGCCATAGACGGAAACACCTCCTAGGTAACACATGAGCCAATCACCACGCCCCTAGGCCAGCCTGTACCCACCCACTCTGTGCCCTATATAAACCATGGTATGCGAATGCTCCCATTAAAATCTCCTGATGATTGAGGGTACCCCCCTCATGAAACAGGCCTGTAGAGATGAAATAGTCTTGTGATTTTTTTCCCACACATACATATATTGCGCTCTACTACGGTATCGAGCACTATTTTTTGGATAACCTTATTAAGACATATATATATATATATATATATATATATATATATATATATATATATATATATATATATATATATATATATATATATATATATATATATATATATATATATATATATATATATGTATTTGAACACCCTGCTATTTTGCAAGTTCTCCCACTTAGAAATCATGGAGGGGTCTGAAATTTTCATGGTCGGTGCATATCTACTGTTTGAGAGATAACCTAAAAAGAAAAATCCAGAAATCTATGATTTTTTAACAGTTTATTTGTGTGATACAGCTGAAAATAAGTATTTGAATACCAACATTAATATTTGGTAGAGTAGCCTTTGTTTGCAATTACAGAGGTCAAACATTTCCTGTAGTTCTTCAGCAGGTTTGCACAGACTGCAGGAGGGATTTTGGCCCACTCCTCCACACAGATCTTCTCTAGATCAGTCAGGTTTCTGGACTGTCGCTGAGTAACACAGACTTTCAGCTCCCTCCAAAGATTTTCAATTGCATTTAGGTCTGGAGACTGGCTAGGCCACTCCAGAACCTTGATATGGTTCTAACGAAGCCACTTCTTGGTTTTCCTGGCTGTGTGCTTTGGGTCATTGTCATGTTGGAAGATCCATCTTCAATGATCTGACTGAGGGACGGAGGTTTTTGGCCAAAATCTCACAATACATGGCTGCAGTCATCCTCTCCTTAATACAGTACAGTCGTCCTGTCCCATGAGCAGAAAAACACCCCCAAAGCATGATGCTACCACCCCCATGCTTCACAGTAGGAATGGTGTTCTTGGGATGCTACGCATCATTCTTCTTCTTCCAAACACGCACAGTGGAATTATGACCAAAGAGGTCAATTTTGGTCTCATCTGTCCACAAAACTTTCTCCCATGACTCCTCTGGATCATCCAAATGGTCATTGGCAAACTTAAGACGGGCCTTAACATGTGCTGGTTGAAGCAGGGGAACCTTCCGTGCCATGCATGATTTCAAAGCATGACGTCTTAAGTGTATCACCAACAGTGACCATGGAAACAGTGGTCCCAGCTCTTTTCAGGTCATTGACCAAGTCTTGCCGTGTAGTCCTGGGCTGATTCCTCACCTTTATTAGCATCATTGAGACCCCACGAGGTGATATCTTGCATGGGGCTCCACTCCCATTGAGATTGACCGTCATGTTTAGCTTCTTCCATTTTCTAATGATTGCTCCAACAGTGGACCTTTTTTCACCAAGCTGCTTGGCAATTTCTTCGTAGTTCTTTCCATCCTTGTGGAGTTGTACAATTTTGTCTCTGGTGTCTTTGGACAGCTCTTTGCTCTTAGCTATGCTGAATGTTTGGGTCTTACTGCTTGTATGGGGTGGACAGGTGTCTTTATGCAGCTAACGACCTCACACAGGTGCAACAACACACAACAACAGCAGTCACTTTTTTGTATACCGTAAAGCAGTTCGTCTGCCGTAAACAGCAATGTTGTGACACTCTTAAACAGAACAATACTGCCATCTAGTGCATATGTGTGTGTATATATGTAAATAAATGAACACTGAAATTCAAGTATTTATTTTATATATATATATATATATATATATATATATATATATATATATATATAATAAAATAAATAAATATATATATATATATATATATATATATATATATATATATATATATATATATATATATAGCTAGAATTCACTGAACGTCAAGTATTTCTTTTATATATATATATATATATATATATATATATATATATATATATATATATATATATATATATATATATATATATATATATATGAAATACTTGACTTGGTTAATTTGAGCTGTAAATATACTCCTCCCCTTTTAGCCACGTCCCACCCCGACCACGATTGTTCTATTCATTTTAAATTACACAAATGTGTATATTAACTCATGTACTTGACTGAAATAAAAGCACTAATCTGAAGTGTCTAATCTATAAATGTTAGAATCATACTAACAAGATTGTGTTACACACACAACAATGATGTCACACATGTTATATGTGCTGATGTTGTTAGAAAGTCAAAGTTAACAAAGTTTTGACAGTTTATTTCAAATCCTGCATCTTCATTTGCTGCTGCTGTTCTCACCAGCACACTTGTGTTTCTTACACTGGTACTTAGAAGAGAATCTTTCACCACACACACTGCAACTCAACACTTTCTCTCCTGTGTGTGTTCTCATGTGTACTGTAAAAGATTGTCGGTGACGAAAGCTTTTGTTGCAGCTTGAACAGGAGTATGGTTTTTCACCAGAGTGCGTTCTCTCGTGTAATTGTAATTGCCGTCTTTCTATAAAACTTTTACCACATACTGAACATATAAAAGGTTTGACATCAGTGTGTGTTCTCTTGTGTGTTTTTAAATTTGTATTTGTTACAAAACTTTTACCACATTCTGAGCAGGAAAAAGGTTTTTCTCCAGTGTGTATTCTCATGTGCACTTTGAAATGGTCCCTTTGAGTAAAATGTTTACCGCAGGTTGAACATGAAAAAGGTTTTTCTCCAGTGTGTGTTCTCATGTGTGCTTTGAAATGGTGCTTTTGAGTAAAATCTTTACCGCAGATTGAACATGAAAAAGGTTTTTCTCCAGTGTGTATTCTCATATGTACTTTGAAATGGCTTCTTTGAGTAAAATCTTTACCGCAGACTGAACATGAAAAAGGTTTTTCTCCAGAGTGTGTTCTCATGTGTACTTTTAAATCTTGATTTCTTACAAAACCTTTACCACATTCTGAGCAGGAACAAGGTTTTTCTCCAGTGTGTCTTCTCATGTGTCTTTTCATATTGCGATGGTATTTAAAGGTTTTGTCACAGTGAGAACATGTGAAGTGTGTGTTGTCAGTGTGACATGTTGCATCATCTTTAGAGTGTTCATCATCAGTGTCAGGAGAGTGTGACGTTGTGTCCTCACTATCTGATAGTGGAGCTAAGAGCTTGTCTGCTTGTGATCCTCCACAGTGGTCTCCATCAGCTTCTGTTGTCATGTGTTGAGTTGAGCTGCTGCTTGGAGGCTCCGCCTCTCTCTCACCTTTGACCTCATCATCTTCACTCTTCACAGGGACACCAGTCACTGGCATCTTGGTGACATCAACCTCCTCCAGTCCTTCAACATGCTCTCCCTGCTGACTGATGCTGTGTTCCTCCTCTTCCTCTTTAATGTGAGGGATCAGTGGGTCCTCCTCTTCCTCTTTAAAATGGGGTGTCAGTGGGTATTCCGCTTCATTCTTAATGTGGGAGGGCTGTGGCTCCTCCGTCTGCATCCTGAAGCTCCACTTCTGTTCACTCTCACCTTTGACCTCATCATCTTCACTCTTCACACTGATGAGGTGTCTCTTGTCTTCCTCTATGAAGTGGGGGGACAGCCGCTGTTTTTCTTCAACTTGAAAGTGAGGGGGCTGTGGCTCCTCTTCTTTCACGTGGAGGTGCTGTGACCTCTTCTGCTCCATACTGGAGGACCCCTCCTGCTGCTCAGGTGGACGATATTTTTCACAGACGTCTGCAGGACACAAGAAGACAAACACATGCTGGGATGGAAATAGATAAGATTTGACCAATTCAGATTTCATTTTCGATTCTGCTTTACGATTCGGTTATTAGTGGACTCACTTTTGCTTTCACATTCAGTAAAAAGGAGAAGAAACAGGTGGATTAGCATCAACTTTGACTAGTTGAGAAGTAACATGAGCGTACAAAGCCAACAGTGAGGTCTTAAGAGGCACAGATTTTACGGGTCCCCCATGAGGTGCCAGAGGGCCCTAAGGACAATATTCTGCTTTGAAAATATCTATAAAATAAAAATAATTTTGGCAAGAAATTAACAAAATACTACATGTTATTTTGTGGCAATTACAAAACAATTTCCAGTATAATTCTCAGTGCATTCAATCAATCACAACTGGACTGTTAAACTGAACATATATATATATATATATATATATATATATATATATATATATATATATATATATATATATATATATATATATATATATATATATATATATACACATACCCCGCCTTCCACTTGATTGTAGCTGAGATAGGCTCCAGCACTGCCCGCGACTCCGAAAGGGATACGCGGTAGAAAAATGGATGGATGGATGGATATATATACATATACACATGCATATATACAGTCCTGATCAAAAGTTTACATACACTTGTAAAGAACATCATGTCATGGCTGTCTTGACTTTACAATCATTTCTACAACTCTTGTTTTTTTGTGATGTAGTGATTGGAGCACATACTTGTTGCTCACTAAAAACATTCATGAAGTTTGCTTCTTTTATGAATTTATTATGGCTCTACTGAAAATGTGAGGGTGAAAAGTATACATACAGCAATGTTAATATTTGCTTACATGTCCCTTGGCACGTTTACCTGCAATAAGGCGCTTTTGGTAGCCATCCACAAGCTTCTGCTTGACCACTTGACCACTCCTCTTGACAAAATTGGTGAAGTTCAGCTAAACGTGTTGGATTTCTGACGGACTTGTTTCTTCAGCATTGTCCACACGACTTTGGGAAAGCCATTCTAAAACTTTCATTCTAGCCTGATTTAGACATTCCTTGACCACTTTTGAGGTGTGTTTGGGGTCATTGTCCTGTTGGAACACCCAACTGCGCCCAAGACCCAACCTCCGGGCTGATGATTTTAGCTTGTCCTGAACAATTTGGAGCTAATCCTCCTTTTTCATTGTCCCATTTAAAGCAGCAGTTCCATTGGCAGCAAAACAGGCCCAGAGCATAATACTACCACCACCATGCTTGACGGTAGGAATGGTGTTTCTGGGATTAAAGGTCTTACCTTTTCTCCTCCAAACATATTGCTGGGTATTGTGGCCAAACAGCTCTATTTTTATTTTATCTGACTGTCATGACGGGGGGTTTTCGCAGCTTGCTGCGAAGTTTGTTCTCCTGGGAAGCAAATGGACTTTTTCCTGACAAGGGTAGCAGGTAGGAACATATTGAATTATTCACTAACACTCAACGAAGTACAAAAACAGAAAACAACCCGAAGGCAAGCGTGCCTATCGCACGTGGAAACTAATGCAAAAAACTTCGAACATGAAACTATAGACATGAAAACAACTAACCAAACTATGGCATAGAACAAACAAAACTTACTGTGGCATGAAACAAATAACTAGCAAAACTTGGAATCGGACATGGAAGGAGCAGCGTGACTTAAGCAATGGCATGAAACTGTGGCATTAAAAGAGCAATGTTGCCAGGCCGACTAACTGGCAAAGACAGGCTTAAATAATAGTCTCTTCATTACAAACAGGTGTGTCTCGAACACAAGAGGCAAGTGAAAATCATAAGTAACCATGGTGACTAAACTCAGGAGGTGCACAAACAGTAACTAAAAGGAGTCCAAAACAAACAGACAATAACAAAAACATAATCCAGACCACCGATCATGACACTGACCACAGAACTTTCCTCCAGAAGGTCTTATCTTTGTCCATGTGATGTCGGATGAAACAAAAATTTTGTTGTTTGGCCACAATACATTACATGATATACATTACAATCAATTGAAATCGGTACAATACCACCTTTGAAAAGTACCACTTCCGCTCTTTCATCTGAGTGACTACAGGGTCGAGGCACACACACAAAGTGCATACAAGCAATAACATCTTGAAGAGGAAGAAAGGCAAAAAACTACAATTCTACTGGTTAATAATGAGGGTGTGAAGTACAACATGGAGGTATTTGGCCTTCAAAACTAACAATAAAAGGTGAGGCTTTAAACAGGGAGGCACCGCGTTGCAAGTACTGTTTTACACCTTTCCTGCTGGGATGTTCACTTCTCCTTTATTTAACTGCAAACTGTATCAGTGTTCAATCAACATCAATACTAGCTCAAATGTTTTGTCATCTCATTGAATTGAACGCTGGCTGTGAAGATTGTGTATTCGATGTGAGAGGTGTCACTAGTCTTTATTTTTGTTGGCCAAACTGTTGCACTGAACTACAAGGAGGCGTTGTTGGAGAAGAACAAAGCTTGTTTATTAGACTTCATCTTCATTAGACAAACTGCTTTGACTTTTATATTAATATCAAAAAGTAAACGCCATGATTTATTTACATTTATTGTGTTTTTTTCATGTCACAAAGGTGTTACTTCAAAAACCATGTGACACATCATTTTGTCAATGTTTTATTGTGTATAGTTAATTCTTATGGGACATATTTCTGCTCAAACTCTTAATGGATCTGTCCCGATACAGCATCTACATGTACACATACATGTACATAACTTAAAAACATAAATACATTTTTCTTTAAATACCTCCCTCTGTCAAAATGTAAAAATAGAAATAAAGGCATCATGTAATGACAAAAAGCTGACAAGTTGATATTATAAATAATTAATAAATAAACAAAAACACATTATATATATATATATATATATATATATACACATACATACACACACACACACACATATATACATACATAGACATATATAAATTAAATGGTAAATGGGTTATACTTGTATGGTGCTTTTCTACCTTCAAGGTACTCAAAGCACTTTGACACTATTTCCACATTCACCCATTCACACACATTCACACACTGATAGCGGGAGCTGCCATGCAAGGCCCTAACCACGACCCATCAGGAGCAAGGGTGAAGTGTCTTGCTCAAGGACACAACAGACGTGACGAGATTGGTAGAAGGTGGGGATCGAACCAGGAACCCTCAGGTTGCTGGCACAGCCACTCTCCCAACTGCGCACGCCAAAAGTCCATACGTATACATATACATACATGTATGTGTGTGTGAATGTAAATATATATATATATATGTGCGTATGGCCGCCTTAACAACAAAGATCCACCGCCTAAACTAAGGTCTTAAGAAGATCTCCAGCCACACGTGCGCATTTAAAAAACGATCTCTGTCCCCAAGCAAAGGCATACACTGAGTGTCATACGCATGCCAAAATACTGGGGGCGCTGTAGACTAGGACTTAAGACCATTTTAGCCAATCAGAAACATCCAAAACCTCATTTCCGGAGACGGCATATCGCAAAAATGTCAGGTCACTGAAGAAAGAATGATATATGTGGACTGATAGAGAAGTAGAACTACTTTTAAGCATCGTTTTGGAGTTTAAAGTTAACAAAACTCAACAAAGTGTTGACTGGGAAACTTGCCAGTCAAAGTCTGGTGACATTCTTACCCTATTTTTGGTGCGGTACGGACTTGGAGGACATCTGAGGGATTTCCTCATCGGAAAGAGGACATGACAAAAACAACTATCGGCACTAATAATGGTGGAAAGGCCAGACAAGCAGTGGACGCAGGTGGAAGAAGTTGTTTTGCTCTACTTCCAACTATGCCAGCACACCTGGGCACTTCTCCATCAACATCAACTACATCCATTCCATTTGGAATAGAAACATCACAACAGGAGTTGGGATTCTCCATTCACCAAATGACAGCCTGGTCACCTGTACATGCCCAATGATGTACAAGAGCAGCAAGATTGCAATCCACAATCTTCTGTAGCGGAAGAGAGAAGAGCTCTACTTCAGGTATGGCGAGGAAGTAATATTGTTCAAATGTTTCTATGAACTGCACTGCAACTACAAATGCTCTCAGATGACCACTTTCAACAATGTGGAATCATATTTGTTTGAATATGATCATTGTTTGACAACAAAAATACTTGCTTTGGAATCACAAGTCAACATATATTCAAGTTCAGCTGTTGTACATGTACTTAAATAGGCTTGTATTAAAAATGCTTTGAGTAGTTTCTTGTAATAAATAATATTGAGTGAAGTTGCATTAAATGTTTTTTTTCTGTCAAAATGAAAACACCTCGTAGTGCTTTATGTTGAGGGCCATAAATAACATCTTACACCTGTGCTAAAGTGGGTTCATCCCAAATAATGTCTTCATGATTATTCAATGTCATTTGGTAATAATCCTTATCACTAGGCAAAAGTCAAGAGCCACAAGCAGGACAGACTAAAAGGAAAACTTCCAATGGAGACAAAGTTGCTGAAGGCAGTAGAAGAAGACGTCCAGATAAAGAAGAGACTTGATGGAGACATCAGAGAAGCCATCGTCTGACAATTTAGACAAACTAACATCAAAATATTGACTTACTAATAATGACATACTTAGTATCTCAGGTAACTACGACTGTTTTGTGTTTTGTTTATACTTTACGGAAAAATATGGTATGTCGCCATTCTGCAAATGGAGCGGAAAACAACCAAAAATTGTAGGCTTCTTTATTTCTCTAATATTTTTATTTATTGTTATTTGGTTATTTTTTAATAAACAATGTGTTCAAAGTAATCAAAGTCTGTAGCCTATTGAGACACCACCTTAACTAACACATTTTATTGAATGAACTGTCTTGAAATCTCAGTGGCAGACAAACACGCTGCTCTTTACAACATTATTCACAGGAAAATAAAAGCAAGCTACGGCGGGGGAACTTTTTACTAAGGATGGGCCACATCCTACTTATAGGCCCATACCCATAGGCCTACTCAGTGACCTAGTGGGAGATGGGTAGGTCGTGAGTCATACCAAAGACTATAAAAATGGGAGCCATTACCTCTCTGCTTGGCACTCAGCATCAAGGGTTGGAATTGGGGGTTACATTACCAAAAATGATTCCCTGGCGCAGCCACAGCTGCTGCCCACTGCTCCCCTCACCTCCCAGTGGGTGATCAAGGGTGATGGGTTAAATGCAAAGAATAATTCTGCCACACCTAGTTTGTGTGTGACAATCATTGGTACTTTTTAACATGGCCTAAAGTGTATTTTGTGATATTATTTGTCAGGTTCAAACTCCAATGACATCTATTAAACAAGACAAGAAGCAAGGGATTAAACAGAGACAGAATTAAATGTGGCTCAATTGAGGAGAAACGTCTGGGCTGTACTCTTGTACAGTCTCCATCCCGCTCTGACGAAAGATTGTACGCCTCCTCTTTTATTTGGACTTTCCCTGATTACATGGCAACAGCTGTTTCTAAAGGATGGGGGTCGTAAACAGCCATCGCCTTTGATTAAAACAGTTAAAAGAAAAGGTCGCCTGGAGGGGAGTCTGGTCCTGCTTCCTCTCCACTTTGTAGTTCTCAGGTCAAGACAAAATATTTCTGTGGCTTACAATACATCAAAGAAACAGAACACCTTCATGTTGCTTCCCATCCTACACAGTGGAGTTTTACAAGCCTTCTTCTTGGTAGGAACAAAGACAGCTTTTGTCCTTTCGCCCGGAACTCATTGAAACACAAAGTTTTGCGATAACTTAGATACAATTATTCTGACATTATTTAATAAGCGGTAGAAAATGGATGGATATTTAAAATAGAATTACTAATAAAACCATTTGAAAACGAGCTACAAAGCCTCCTAATTTAGTTGCTGAAATATGTAGTAAAATATTTCACAATTTCCAGAAGTATTTACTCAAAACTATTATTAATCTACTTGCTAATTTATGCTTCTATCTACACTTCCGTTAAAATGTACTGAACACTTATTCTTATGTTTGATACTTTGCATTAGTTTTGGGTGATACTGAGAATTTGGATCCAACACCAAGTAGTTACACGGGAAGTATCGATCATACTAACGCTGATACTGATATTTCATCTTTTCAAAATAATCCAATGGTTAAATTTTGATCACAATTATTAAATCAGACAAAAACACAGAATGGCTGATATCAACTAAATATATAAACGGTTTTCCTACCACAGGCTCTGATTTAAATCCTTTTGGTTTTTTTGCTTTTAAAGTCCTGGTGTGTCCATGGACTTTCCCTTACAAGAAATAACAGAAATAAAAGAAACTCAGTGTCTATTTATTTCACACTCACACTGCTTTATTTGTTTTGGTAAAAAGTTACTGAATCGATTTCCACTCACTAAATCGTTTCAGATCGTATTGTTCTAAAAAAAATAAAAATAAAATAAATTAATAAAATAATACTAAATCGTATCTGCAACAACAAATTACAAATGGAATCAAATCGCTAAAAGGAATCGTTACTCCCTTAATGACAACATGAAATATTTACTGTATTTTGGTCATTTTAAGCATTGATTTTTACTGAGCGCATCACAACCTTCACTTTTCCCTTCAACAACAATCATGACAGACTTCATGAGAGACAGGAAAGACTACTTTGAGACAAATCATAATCCAGAAAATGATATTTTGGGAGGATGAGCTACAAGTTTTAGAAGCTGATTGCTAAACAGATGCATCATTTTAATTTTCCTGAAGGAATCAATAAAGTACTTTCTATCTATCCATGTAGCAGTATTGCTAAATGCTAAACAAGATAATACAAACGATCAACGTTAAAAAAAAATCAATCACGTACAATGTCTGCTCTCACCGGGATTGCCGACTAATGGGATGTTTATATCTTTCAGCACGAGACATGTTCTCTCTGTTTAGCTGATATATTGAGCATAATCCTCACTCCTCGGGTCAAGAATGCTGGGAAGAAATGAGCTTCTTCCTAGCGACGTCTTTGGCTTTGAAACTAATTTGACCGACTTCTCGGTGTATGGCCACGACCTTCGCCGATACAGACGTGAGGCATGATTTATAATCTGGAACAAACTTTTACCAACTCAGCGGCGATGCAGCAGCAGCAGCTCAGTAGCTAGTCTACCTTTCTGCGAGCAAGGGGCCGTTTGACTAAAAGTAGTTCCTCGAAGTTAGCTCTTACAATTACAATGCTGCTAATACTTGGTTAATATACAGGTCACTACAAGTAATGTTGCTGATTTTAAAGGCACAATTGTTATAATAATCATGTATATATTATCACACAACTTTATGCTGAAGGGCCGTTGCTTTAGTTCTTATTTGTATTTTTCTATCAGTGCAAAGCTGGCAATTCAAAAGATTGCCAGCCGTCTCGTATCAGTGTTGTGTCCAGACTCGGCCTGCTGACTGCCAAGGCCGAACATCGGGTACCGGGACGCAGACAAAGCAGAGACGGGGCGATATCACCAGTGTCAACACATTTGCATGTTTGTATAATCATATATTGTGTCTAACTGGAGCTGTGGAGATGACTCCCTTCCCTCAGCGACAGCTTCAGTGATGTAACCAGGGACCTCCCAAATAAATAGAGGAAGCACGCGGGCTGGACTTTTAGAACGTAGTTTGGATCTGTAACTAGAACACAGCCCAAAACACGGGTCTCCTCATTGAGCCAAATTGAACTCTGTCTCTGCATGATTCCTTGCTTCTTGTCTGTTTAATAGATGTCATCAGTGTTTGAACCTGACACAGTAGAGGACTACCATTACCTGCAATGTTAGCCGCCTTGTACTAGCAGTTTTTTACTATTTAGCATACATCTGGATGTTGTGCTTGCTTACTTGGACTGTGATGAAGCTGTGAGGACTCAGGTGCTTTGTCTTCACAGTCTTCGGTCTTCACAGAGACAACAGTCAGTGGAAACTTGGTGAGATCAGCCTCCTCCTGCCATGGAAGACACTCTCCCTCCTGAGTAACCCAGAGATCCTCCTCTTCCTCTTTAATGTGGGGGGGCTGTGGATCCTCCTGCTGCTGAAGGGGACGTTCTTCTTGATGAGCGTTCATCTCCTGGACGTCTGCAGGACAACACAAATAAACTTCAGCTCAGGTGTGTCAAATATTTGTTTAGTCTATCAAATATAATATTTTCCAAGTGAACTGAGAGACTTTGCGGTGATGTTCTTCTACACATGGAATAATCATAGTTTATTGATTATTATGAATTGTGTATATGATCTTGTTTTCTACATTTACGGTAATTATTGATAAAAAGTAACAGCTTTTTAGGACGTATAGAAAACCTCCTGCTTGGATTTTAATATCGTCATGACTATAAAGGCTTAGTGGCCACATGCGTGGACAGCACCTTTTAGCTCTTATTTCCAAAATTGTGTACACTATTGAATTGGGGTCTTATGGCCGCTTATGTGGACACTTATACTGCCATATGGTGGTGTCAGAAGAGTATAACATACAATGGAATTTGGGGGGGGGGGGAGTGTAAAAATAAGACTTAGCATGTCACTAAACATGAAGTACACGTTTGTGTACTAATGGACTAAGTACGTCATATCAACAGATGATTTTTAGTTTTTATTCTAATTAGGGTCCAATCAGCCCAAATAGCAAAGAGAAATAAATAAAAAAGCATGTAAACAAACAGCTTTGGCCTTAAAAGGTTAAGTCAGTCTGCACGTATAAAAGTTCCATTGTGCTGCAGCATCGAGTGACGCCAACTGGCTCCTCCCACTACCAACCTACCAGCCAACCTTGACGTGCACCTCCAAAATAGTCCGACCTCACGTCAACGGTGACCAGCCGTGGTCGGTTGGCTTTACTTTTACATGCAATATCCTCTCCTCGTTCTTCCTTCTGCGAAGGCAACATTCTTAAAACCAACAGAAGTGCAGCGAGTGTGGCCGTGCAATAGTATGTTGGTTGAACCTCACTCACACCTTAAGAAATGTGCTGGCGTGAGAATATATATATATATATACACTATATTGCCAAAAGTATTTGGCCACCCATCCAAATGATGAGAATCAGGTGTCCTAATCACTTATCAAATCAAGCACTTAGGCATGGAGACTGTTTCTACAAACATTTGTGAAAGAATGGGCCGCTCTCAGTGATTTCCAGCGTGGAACTGTCATAGGATGCCACCTGTGCAACAAATCCAGTCGTGAAATTTCCTCACTCCTAAATATTCCAAAGTCAACTTTATTATAAGAAAAGTGAAGAGTTTGGGAACAACAGCAACTCAGCCGCCAAGTGGTAGGCCACGTTAACTGACAGAGAGGGGTCAGCGGATGCTGAAGCGCATCGTGCAAAGACTTTCTGTTGCTACAGATCTCCAAACTTCATGTGACCTTCCAATTAGCCTACGTACAGTACGCAGAGAGCTTCATGGAATGGCTTTCCATGGCCGAGCAGCTGAATCTAAGCCATACATCACCAAGTCCAATGCAAAGCGTGGGATGTAGAGGTGTAAAGGACATCACCACTGGACTCTAGAGCAGTGGAGACGCCTCTGATGAATCACACTTTTCCATCTGGCAATCTGATGGACCAGTCTGGATTTGGAGGTTGCCAGGAGAACGCTACATTTCCGACTGCATTGTGCCGAGTGTGAAATTTGGTAGAGGAGGAATTATGGTGTGGGGGTTGGTTTTTCAGGAGTTGGGCTTGGCCCCTTAGTTCCAGTGAAAGGAACTTTGAATGCTCCAGGATACCAAAACATTTTGGACAATTCCATGGGATGGCACTTCAAGTTCATACGTGAGTAAAGGCAAGTGGCCAAATACTTTTGGCCATATAGTGTATATATTTTTTTTGGGGGGGGGGCAAATATTTGGGTACCTCATGCTTCGATTACAAACAAATTATTGATGCATGTTCAATTTGTGTGCAGTATATTAAAGCCATTTTTAATATTTAACATTTCTTTCATTAAATATGTATTTTAGTCTGACTGAATAAACATTAATCACTTACAATTGTGCAAATAGTGTATTCGTGATAACAAACATCAGTTGATTTAATTTCCATGATACGTCCGCCCGAATGCAGCTGAGATAGGCTCCAGCACCCCCCGCAACCCCAAAAGGGACAAGCGGTAGTAAAATGGATGGATGTAATCAAGGTAATAGAAGTGCGTTCAAACAACCTAATTTGTATTTGTTGCTAATAAAGTTAGCATCAACACAAAGTAGACTCCTGCAATGTATGTGTAATACATTATATTACACTGTCATAATAATAATAATAATCATTTTAATAATTTTATTTTTTATCCTGTAAAGCGTCTTTGAGTACACTGAAAAGCACTATACCAAATAACATTTGTTATTATTATTATTATTATACCATGTGACTTATTCCAGAGACTTATTCCATTTGCTACAAAGGCCTGCTAGCGGGCTAACGTTAGCACGTTAGCTTCGAACAACATATCAGGTAAATAAGATAAATAATATAAAAAAATATAATGTATATTACCTCATAAGGCGCATGTACAAGAGAGGAGTGGAATATATTCTTGCTATTGTTACACCAGCAACTCTTAAATGGGACTTTTTGTTTTGTTCTGCGGCTGGGCGAAGGAAGTGTGCACCACTCACTATTGTCCCAGTGGAACACGTGTTTGGACAACAAATGTTCCGCGGTTAAGAACACCTCGATGACGTCACACAGAAGGAAGAACAAAACAAGATGGCGTCTGACGGAGAATACGTTGTTTTGGTTGTTATGGTTTCTTGGTCTTAATTACAACGTCCATGTGCACATGTATGTCGTTTAACAGAGTAAACGTCGCTATTAATTGTTTGTATAGCGGATACATTAGTCTGAGTGCACTTTGACGTGCTAGCCTAGCCTGCTGCTTAGCTTAGCTTGTTAGCTGCTAACAAAGAGAGGCGGAAGTGATCGACACATCAAAGCAGAGATCCAATGTAAGTGTAAAGTGTTTTTATTGTGTGAACATGTCTACATTACAAATGATGTGAGTGTTGCTGAATCAGCAACGATGTTAGTAATAAAAAAAAAGGATAGCAGAGTACGAGGAGGAACTTTGTCCAACAAAAGAGGAGAAGGAGCGACAACATCAACTATTGGACGCTGTTTTCAAGAAGCATCAAGTTGTGTTACACATCCATCCATCCATCTTCTTCCGCTTATCCGAGGTCGGGTCGCGGGGGCAGCAGCCTAAGCAGGGAAGCCCAGACTTCCCTCTCCCCAGCCACTTGGTCCAGCTCTTCCCGGGGGATCCCGAGGCGTTCCCAGGCCAGCCGGGAGACATAGTCCACCCAACGTGTCCTGGGTCTTCCCCGTGGCCTCGGACGTGCCCTAAACATTTCCCTAGGGAGGCGTTCGTGTGGCATCCTGACCAAATGCCTGAACCATCTCATCTGGCTCCTCTCCATGTGGAGGAGCAGCGGCTTTACTTTGAGCTCCTCCCAGATGGCAGAGCTTCTCACCCTATCTCTAAGTCTCTAGTCCTTGTCCTTCACTCCATCCCGGGCATCTGGTCAGGATGCCACCCGAACGCCTCCCTAGGGAGGTGTTATGGGCACGCCCGACCGGTAGGAGGCCACGGGGAAGACCCAGAACACGTTGGGAAGACTGTGTCTCCCGGTTGGCCTGGGAACGCCTCGGGATCCCCCGGGAAGAGCTGGATGAAGTGGCTGGGCTTCCCTGCTTAGGCTGCTGCCCCCGCGACCCGACCTCGGCTAAGCGGAAGAAGATGGATGTATGGATGGACACCCAAACCTTAATGCTGAGTGCCAAGCAAGGAGGCAATGGGTCCCGTTTTTATAGTCTTTGGTATGACTCGGCCGGGGCTTGAACTCCCGACTTTCCAGTGTCAGGGCAGACACTCTAACCACAAGGCCACTGAGCAGGTCAATAGTTAATGCATCCTCAATAGAAAATAAACCTTAGCAAAAGTTAGCTAACAATTAAATCATTGCTCTATTCTGCCTATAAAGTGCTCTAAATAACATCCTAAAACCCCCTTCAACATTTTAAATACACACTGTAAGTATATATGTAATGTAGTAACATTCTTAATAACATGTCATATTTACATATCTTGCTCATTTTAAGCATACAATGTCTGCTCTCACTGGGATGGCGACTGATGGGATGTTCATATCTTCCCGTTTAGATGAAGAATTAATCCTTGCAAAGAGTTAAAAAGGGTGGGTGCAAAAGAGCGTATTTTTGTGTCTTTCTTGCCATCTCCAGGTCTAAGTTGGAAGTCAAAGTTGACCAAGTTCTCGGTTTATGTCCACAACCTTCTACTACATAAGTGAGAAGCATGATTTATAATCTAGAATTATCTTTCACCATCTTAGAGGCCAGAAAGCAGCTCAGTATGTCAATATAGCAACATACACTTATAATAACAATATCGCTAATACTTGGTCTAATAGAGGAGCTCCCATTGACTCCAATGTTAGCTGAATTTTGCTCACGTTTATTTACTAATTAGAATTCATAAAAATGCAAAACATATGTCTTACATAAGGATTGTGAATGATAGGCAACATTTTTTTTAAAAGTGCATTTTCCTTTGAATTTGTCAGATAAGTAAACAGTCCTTCAAATTAAAGATGAAAAACAATTGATGTTGTTTATAGATATTATCCACAATGAAGTTACAGTAAAACTAAGCACACAAGGGAAAGTACATTCATATACACATGAAGTACACATACTATATAAGAATCATGTTAACCACCAAAATATTGTCTTGTTCTCCTAAAGCCAATATCAAGTAACCTTTGGTGAGCTGACCGTATCGTCACACCCTTAATTGAAAGCACACCAACCCCATGACATGACACTTCCATGTGATGTAGAACAGTAGTACCACATTTTAAACATACACACACATCTGAAGAATATAATGAAAAAATATATTTAGTGGGCCAAACAAAATGACTCAGCAAACCAATGTTTGGTATGGGCGATATGACCTCAAATCTATATCCTAATAACAATATATGTCACCATATATCATTTGGTACATGAATGATAATAGAAGTATTTCAAAGCGGGTTACAAAAGCTCTTAATTTCGTATCTGACACATGCAGTAACATATTGTGTCATTTCTAATTGTATTATTTTGTCCAAACAATTATTATTAATGTACTTGTTTATTTACTGTTAATATCTGGTTACTTTCTTTGAGAAAATAATACTGCAAATGATGTAATATTTTACTGCATATTTCAGCAACTAAATTAGGAGCCTGTGTAGCCTGTTTTAAAATGCTTCTATTAGTAATTCTATATGAAATAATGTGTTGCTAAATCCATTTGAAACCATATCGTCTATCCATAGTAAAAAGTCCTGTCGTCCTGGTTTGTTTTTATTTTCCTGTGAATAATGTTGTAAAGAGCAGCGTGTTTGTGCGTCACCGAGATTTCAAGACAGTTCATACGATAACTTGTTTGTCCTAAGTGCATGTAAAAGTACTGAATGCATTGTGTGACTGAGCAGAGATGGTGTGTTTGTCTTGCAGACGTCTGTGAAGAACATCTTCACCCTGAGCAACAGAAGTGGAGCTTCACGATGGAGCCACAGCCCTCCCACATCAAAAAGGAAGAGGAATACCCACTGATCCCCCATTTTAAAGAGGAAGAGGAGGACCCACTGACACCCCTTTTTAAAAAGAAAGCAATGGATCCACTGAGCCCTCACATTAAAGAGGAAGAGGAGAACCCACTGACCCTTCACATTAAAGAGGAAGAGGAGGACCCACTGAGCCCTCACATTAAAGAGGAAGAGGAGGAACACAGCATCAGTCAGCAGGGAGAGCATGTTGAAGGACTGGAGGAGGTTGATGTCACCAAGATGCCAGTGACTGGTGTCCCTGTGAAGAGTGAAGATGATGAGGTCAAAGGTGAGAGAGAGGCGGAGCCTCCAAGCAGCAGCTCAACTCAACACATGACAACAGAAGCTGATGGAGACCACTGTGGAGGATCACAAGCAGACAAGCTCTTAGCTCCACTATCAGATAGTGAGGACACAACGTCACACTCTCCTGACACTGATGATGAACACTCTAAAGATGATGCAACATGTCACACTGACAACACACACTTCACATGTTCTCACTGTGACAAAACTTTTAAATATCCTAGTAAATTGAAAAGACACATGAGAACACACACTGGAGAAAAACCTTTTTCATGTTCAATCTGCTGTAAAGATTTTACTCATAGGCACGATTTGAAAATACACGTGAGAATACACACTGGAGAAAAACCTTTTTCATGTTCAATCTGCGGTAAAGATTTTACTCATAGGCACAATTTGAAAATACACACGAGAATACACACTGGAGAAAAACCTTTTTCCTGCTCAGAATGTGGTAAAGCTTTTGTACGAAGAAGCACTTTGAAAGTACACATGAGAACGCACACTGGAGAAAAACATTTCTCTTGTTCAATCTGCGAGAAAGGTTTTGTAAGAAGTCAGTGTTTAAAAGTACACATGAGAACACACACTGGAGAACATTATTTTTCCTGCTCAGAATGTGGTAAAGCTTTTGTACGAAGAAGCACTTTGAAAGTACACATGAGAACACACACTGGAGTAATACCTTATACATGTTCAGTATGTTGTCAAAGTTTTATACAAAGTCTGCATTTGAAAAGACACATGAGAACACACACAGGAGAGAAAGTGTTGAGTTGCAGTGTGTGTGGTGAAAGATTCTCTTCTAAGTACCAGTGTAAGAAACATAAGTGTGCTGGTCAGTGACTTCACTATAAAAGTGGGTGACATTGTTATCACCAGGAAAGATGAGGTCACCTACCTAGGTTCCATTCTAGAGGCTAATCTTTCCTGTGATAAAATGGCAACCAAGGTCATCAAAAAGGTCAGCCAAAGAAATAAATAAATGATAAATGGGTTGTACTTGTATAGCGCTTTTCTACCTTCAAGGTACTCAAAGCGCTTTGACACTACTTCCACATTTACCCATTCACACACACATTCACACACTGATGGAGGGAGCTGCCATGCAAGGCGCTAACCAGCACCCATCAGGAGCAAGGGTGAAGTGTCTTGCTCAGGACACAACGGACATGACGAGGTTGGTACTAGGTGGGGATTGAACCAGGGACCGTCGAGTTGCGCACGGCCACTCTCCCACTGCGCCACGCCGAACAAAATTTCTCTATAGAATCTCTTCTCTGGTCAACAAAAGCACCATGAAGATTCTAGCGGGAACTCTCGTACAACCCTTTTTTGATTACGCATGCACCTCCTGGTACCCTAGCACCTCCAAAACCCTCAAATCTAGACTCCAAACATCCCAGAACAAACTAGTCAGATTACTTCTAGACCTCCACCCCAGATCACACCTCACTCCTACCCACTTCTCCAAAGTGGGCTGGCTCAGGGTGGAGGACAGAGTAAAACAACTTGCACTGAGCCTGGTCTATAAAATCCGCTACACCTCCCTGATACCCAAGTACATGTCAAACTACTTCCTTAACGTAAATGACCGCCTTAACCACAACACCAGGGGGAGCTCCACTAACCACGTTAAACCCAGATTCCCATCTAACAAAGATCTTAACTCATTCTCTTTCTATGCCACATCAATGTGGAATGCACTCCCAACAGGTGTAAAAGAAAGTGCATCTCTATCCTCCTTCAAAACCACTCTAAAACAACACCTCCAGGCAACTTCAACCCTAAACTAACACCCTCCCTTCCACATCCCACCTCCCCGGATTATAAATAATCAAATGTAAATGTAGATACTTATCCCCCCCACCCCCCACATCCCACACCCCGGATTGTAAATAATGTAAATAATTGAATGTATATACTGTGATGATTATCTTGTGTGATGACTGTATTATGATGATAGTATATATCTGTATCATCAATCAATTTAAGTGGACCCTGACTTAAACAAGTGTAAAAACTTATTGGGGTGTTACCATTTAGTGGTCAATTGAACGGAATATGTACTGTACTGTGCAATCTACTAATAAACGTTTCAATCAATCAATCAAGGGTGAGAACAGCAGCAGCAAATGAAGATGCAGGATTTGAGATAAACTGTCAAAACTTTAACTTTGACCTTTTAACAACATCAGCATCAAATTGTTTTTGGAAATATTCGACATCGTGTCATCCGGACCAAAGGGGAAGTGAACCATCCAGACTGTTATCGACGCAACGTTGAAAAGCCAGCATGTGTGATGGTATGGGGGGTGCATTAGTGCCCAAGGCATGGGTAGGTAATACACATCTGTGAAGGCACCATTAATGCTGAAAGGTACATACAGGTTTTGGAACAACATATGCTGCCATCTAAGCGCCATCTTTTTCATGGACGCCCCTGCTTATTTCAGCAAGACAATGCCAAGCCACATTCAGCACGTGTTACAACAGCGTGGCTTGGTAAAAAAAAGTGTGGGTACTTTCCTGGTCCACCTGCAGTCCAGACCTGTCTCCCATCGAAAATGTGTGGCGCATTATGAAAAATAATGCGCCGGCAAAGACCCATAAAATACGACAGCGGAGACCCCAGACTGTTGAATGACTGAAGCTCTACATAAAACAAGAATGGGAAATAATTCCACTTTCAAAGCTTCAACAGTTAGTTTCCCCAGTTCCCTATCGTTTATTGAGTGTTGTTAAAGGGGAACATTATCACAATTTCAGAATGGTTAAAACCATTAAACATCAGTTCCCCGTGGCTTATTTTATTTTTCGAAGTTTTTTTCAAAATTTTACCCATCACGCAATATCCCTAAAAAAAAGCTTCAAAGTGCCTGATTTTAAGCATCGTTATATACACCCGGCCATTTTCCTGTGACGTCACATAGTGAAGCCAACACAAACAAACATGGCGGAAAGAACAGCACGGTAAAGCGATATTAGCTCGGATTCAGACTTGGATTTCAGCGGCTTAACACTGTCTGATAAGATCATTAGTAACAACTATGAACTAGGTTTACAGCATATGAAATACATTTGGCATTAAAGGAAACTAACAACTATGAACTAGGTTTACAGCATATGAAATACATTTGGCAACAACATGCACTTTGAGAGTGCAGACAGCCCATTTCAGGCGCACTAAGAACATATATTTTTCCACGATTTCAGCACTCAGGTTAACCATACCTAAATAGACACAAAATACTGCATTACACAAGACTACCCCAATGTACTCGAATGATTGAAAAAAATAAATGTTTTTAAGCTAAATTATTGGTAAACACAGTTTATGTATAATAATTTATGTAAAACCGCGAGTAATGAATAAAGTTTTCATCAATATATTCTGTAGACATACCCTCATCTGCGCTCTTTTCCTGAAAGCTGATCTGTCCAGTTTTGGAGTTGATGTCAGCAGGCCAGGGAAGCTAGGGTCGATATTCTTCTCTTGATCATCTTCGGTGGCATAAGGGACGGTGTGAGCCAAGACATCCAGGGGGTTTAGCTCGCTCGTCTGCGGGAACAAACTGCCGCCATTGCTTGCCGTGCTAGCGGGGTCCTTTGTCCCTGAATTGCTCACACACTCCGGCAGATTCAATGGGGGTCTGGCGGCAGATTTCTTTGACTTTATGGTTGGAAATGCATCTGCTTTGAGTGTCGCAGGATATCCACACATTCTTGCCATCTCTGTCGTAGCATAGCTTTCGTCGGTAAAGTGTGCGGAACAAACGTCTGACCATTTTGTCGGCTTTCCCCACAGCCTCGTATTTTGAACAAATTTCGTCCAATTTCTTGCCACTTTGGCATCTTTGGGCCACTGGTGCAACTTGAATCTGTTCCTGTTGGTGTTGTTACACCCTCCGACAACACACCCACGAAAGTGAGAAAATGGCGGATTGCTTCCCGATGTGACGCCATGGCTCCGAGAGCGAAAATTAGAAAGGCGTTTAATTCGCCAAAATTCATCCATTTAGAGTTGGGAAATCGGTTGAAAAAAGATATGGTCTTTTTTCTGCAACATCAAGGTATATATTGACGCTTACATAGGTCTGCTGATAATGTTCCCCTTTAAAAGAAAAGGCCATGTAACACAGTGGTGAACATGCCCTTTCCCAACTACTTTGGCACGTGTTGCAGCCATGAAATTCTAAGTTAATTATTATTTGCAAAAAAAAATAAAGTTTATGAGTTTGAACATCAAATATGTTGTCTTTGTAGCATATTCAACTGAATATGGGCTGGAAAAAGAAAAAAAGAAAAATATATATATATATATATATATATATATATATATATATATATATATATATATATATATATGTGTGTGTGTGTGTGTGTGTGTGTGTGTATATATATATGTATATATGTGTATATATATATATGTATAAGAAAAACCCAGTGCAGTTTGGTGCTCGTGCGCTACGTTCGCTCGCATCCTGTGCATCTCCTTAGCCCCCCTGTCCTTAAAAGCTAGTGACGCCCCTGGTCAGTAGGTTCGCGAGTCCTGATTCTGAATGAGTGAGTGAGTGCAGCGCGAACCTGAATCACGTCCTCAGCGACAACCAGTCAGTTCTTGTAGGTTCATGAAGCGAACCTGAATCACTCAGCTACAGTTCTGTGGGCCAGAGGGCGACAGACGTGAATCGCTCTCTGCCCTGACAGACTCCCCTTGACCTTCGCAAAAAGACATTGCAGCTGTAGTAGACATTCTGTTACTTTTAAAAACACTGTGTGCGTTTCCGGCCTGTCCAATAAACAAAATGTGACTAAATGTCTTGGTTGTTTAATATGTTTTATTGCACTGAAATGAAAATAAGAAATAAATAAAAGTGGGAAATAAAAAAAATAGTAATAGCCTACTAAAATGCTTGCAATCAACAGTTAAATAAATAGGCCTCATTTGTTTAGTGCAAAAACAAATATTAAATTAAGAAACGCTTAACAAATGCCAACATAAAAACTAAAATGTTCTGTAGCAAAGAAAATGTAAACTTAAATATGCAAACAAAAAGAAAATAAATACCTTCAAAATAAAACAAATAAGAGCCAGAAATGCCAACATAAAAACTAAATGTTCTGTACTACGTTTAAAAATATAACAAAGAAAATATCAACTTAAATGTGCAAACAAAAAGAAAATAAATAGGCTACCTTAAATAAAACAAAACAAATATTAAACCAAGTGCCAGAAATGCCAACATTAAAACTAAAATGTCTGTAGCTTACATTAAAAAATATAAAAATGGAAATATCAACTTAAATATGCAATAAAAAATAAAATGAATAGCTTAAATAATATAAAAATCAAGAAACTAAACACACACACCAAAAGTGTCAAACAAAGGAAAGATTGTTGTTGCACATGATGTTCTCTTTCAAGGTATTTTCGTCCAAAGATCTTGCCCCTACTCCAGATTTGCATTTAAAAATACAAGCTGGCTGACTTTGGATGAGCTGAGCCGATTATATTTGTTACAATGACTGTGTAAATAATAGCCTGTGTATGTGTACATACATTAGCTATTATTTGTATTTTAAATCTTCTCAAACAGCCTGCCCTACACTTTACCCCCCGCGTCGCTGCTGCTCAGCCTTGCCCTGCACTGACTTTCTTTCTGTCTCCTCTACTCTCATAACTTGATGTGTTGAGATCATGTGTGTTTGTTTTCATGTCAACATTAGCCGTTAGCTTGGAGAATGAATGGAGAACGGATGCCAATGGCATGAAACATATCCCCGCGACGGGAGGAGAATCACTCGCGGCATTGGGGCAAGCAGAGCAGAGAGCGAGAGCGTTGTCGTTCACTGACTGATTCATGTCGTTAATCCAAGGTGAAAGAATCGTTCGCTCAGTCCCTCCCCCCGCCCCCATGATGAGGAGCTGGCTGCGACGTCACAGAATGCGCCAGTTCCACTCATACCGGCATGGTCGCTGAATTGAGAAAGGAACGAATCAGTTCATGAAGTGATTCGGTTCAGTACGTTCACTCAAAAGAGTCGTTCGTTCGAACGAATCGTTCGCGAACGACACAACATTAGGATAAAGCAAGATGGCGTCTGACGGTGAAGACGTTATTGCAGTCGTCACAGTTCAGTGTTCTTAATCTGTGCGTCCATGTACACATATATGTCCTTTATTGCACTCTATTAAATAGAGTCATAATAACTGTTTGCATCCGGTTATATTAGTCTGAGCGCACTTTGATGCTTCTCCAGCTAGCTTAGCCTGCTAGTTAGCTTAGCTTGTTAGCTGCTAACAAAGAGAGGCGGAAGTGATGAAAACACATCGCTAAGCAGAGATCAAGTGTGAGTGTAAAGTGTTGTGATTGTGTGAAAATGTGCGAAAGAACCATAGCAGAGTACGAGGAGGAACTTTGTCCAACAAAAGAGGAGAAGGAGCGACAACATGAAAAACATCAAGTTGTGTTACACACAACAGGTTTGTTTACTTCTTACTCTCACATGGCAGGTTTGACAAGTTATTTATGTGTGTAAAAGCTATACTGACCTGTTATTTCCTTCATATTGGTGCAGCCATTAACCTACTACAACACCTACTACATCCACCTACTCAGTGGCCTAGTGGTTAGAGTGTCCGCCCTGAGATCGGTAGGTTGTGAGTTCAAACCCCGACCCAGTCATACCAAAGACTATAAAAATGGGACCCATTACTTCCCTGCTTGGCACTCAGCATCAAGGGTTGGAATTGGGGGTTAAATCACTGTAAAAGTGATTCCTGGGTGCGGCCACCGCTGCTGCTCACTGCTCCCCTCACCTCCCAGCGGGTGATCAAGGGTGATGGGACAAAAGCAGAGAATAATCTGGCCACACCTAGTGTGTGTGTGACAATCATTGGTACTTTAACTTTTTAATGTGGCAGTGATTGTGGAAAAAACAAAGCCTGATCTAAAGATGACATCTTGATCTCATACCATCTCAAACCAATTGGCCGTTCATTATTAAGTGAAATGTCTTATAGTCGCTTAAATTTGTCTTTAACCAAGCAACATTATGTTTTATCCAGTTACTCGATTAATCGAAAACATTTCCAGTAGAACACTTGATTAATAAAATGTTCAATAGCTACAGCCCATTATTTCATGTACGATTTAATATTTAGCATGTTGGAGTTAAAATGTGTTTTGTTTGTGTCCTGTAGACATCCATCAGCTGATTGGACACCAAGAAGAATGTCTCCCTCATCTGCAGGGGGACAGTTTCACTTTAGAGGATCCACAGCCCCCCTATTTTAAAGAGGAAGAGGAGGGAGAGTTTCCTGTAGGGCAGGAGGCTGATGTCAGCAAGTTTCCACTGACTGTTGTCTCTGTGAAGACTGAAGAGCATGAAGACAAAGCACCTGAGTCCTCACAGCTTCATCACAGTCCAAGTAAGCACAACATCCACATATCATCTCATACAATGTTTGTGACACATGTTCATCCGGGGGCCACATTTATGACTAAAGATGGAGATATACTTGCTTTTTAAAAATGAATGCTCATCAATCATCAACAGTGTAATTGCTGGGGTGTAACCATGTGACCTAGAGGCCGTCCTCCTTACCTCACGTGGTCAAATGAAGGCAAACATTCAATATGGCTACTGTTTATTTACCCACAGCAGCACACATGTCAGCATATTTCAAAGGTTTAGTGGTGAAGATTAGGGATGTATACCAAGTACCATTTTATTTTAGTAGGGGACGGCGTGGCGCAGTGGAAGAATGGCCGTGCGCGACCCGAGGGTCTCTGGTTCAATCCCCACCTAGTACCAACCTCGTCATGTCCGTTGTGTCCTGAGCAAGACACTTCACCCTTGCTCCTGATGGGTGCTGGTTAGCGCCTTGCATGGCAGCTCCCTCCATCAGTGTGTGAATGTGTGTGTGAATGGGTAAATGTGGAAGTAGTGTCAAAGCGCTTTGAGTACCTTGAAGGTAGAAAAGCGCTATACAAGTACAACCCATTTATCATTTATTATTTATTTACTAGTTCCTGATTATGTCGTCCATGAGGACCGTGAAGATTCTGGACTAACGACACAACTATTTGTATTTTTAATTCCAGCTGACAGACGTAACTATGACACGTTGTCACATGGAGTTCAGCTGCCGCTGCTACACATTAACATCAGCTTTGAATAATGACAAATAAGGAAGCAACAACACGCAAAAGTTTGATGTGTGTGTTATTGACAAGAAGATGACATAACTGCATTTCACCTTGCACTGCACACATAGTTGACTTCTTTAAGACTTCAAATAAACAGCTGTTGATAAAAGACTTCCCTGCTCTGAGATGTTACACAACATCATGTTGGAGGTGTTCAACCTTTGTGATAATAGGAATGCTCTTTAAAATGCCTTTTTTACACTTTTTTATTTCCACAAATTACATGTAGTACTGATAAGAGTACTGATAAATATTGGTATCGATAAGGAGTATCGATTAGGGTATCATATCGATAAATTCTAAATGATTTACATCCCTACTGAAGATACAAGCCAGATATCTAAAAACATTTATTTCAACGTTTATTTGGATTTAGTTACTTCTCTGCTGTCCAGCAATGTCTCAATCAATCTAGTTTATTAGTACTAATTAGCAAAGTTTTCTTGTCTTTCTAATGTTTTTCTTTTGACAGCCCCCTCGTGGTAAAGTTGTCCGAGTGCAAACTATTTGTGACTGATAAAACTTTCGGCGAATCAAAATTTCAGAAATTGTTCCGGAAAGTTCATTACTTTGAAGACGGCCAATAAAAACGCAATCAGAATCAGAAAGACTTTCATAATCCCAGAGGGGAAATTAAGATTTTCCGCACAATCCCATTCAAGAGCAGACAAACATTACAGGGAGACAGAACAGGATCGCTGACGGCGCCGCTTACAAAAAAGGTGAGAAACAGGTAAATGCTGGGAAGGGGTGAGAAAAAAACAATTCAGTCTCAGCCTGGGCCCCTGGAGAGGGGATCCAGACTGAAGCCAAAAAGAAAACAAAAACCTCATAGCCATAGCACACATAAACATGTGTGTAAGAGGGAAACATCAAAGAACACAAAGGACATTAAAGACATTAAAAGAGCAGAGCTGATGCAACCAGCTACTTCTACACACAGCCACAAAAGTAAAACAGCAACAAAATTACTGAAAAAATAAATACACTGTAGTGACCTCTGTGGTGTTCCAAGCCATCGTCTGCTGGGGTGGGGGGAACATGGCCAGAGACAGGAGCAGACCCAACAAAGCAACCAAGAGAGCCGACTCCACCCTCGGCCGCCCACCAACTCTCGGCCAGCGTCCAGTCCGCACGGATGAGCGAGGATACGTCCAAGGAGACCGAGGTGTCCGATACCTGCTCATTCAGCCAAGACACTGTGAAGCTTGTCCTCTCAGCGCCAGCTCCGCAGTCCTGTCTCTTCATCCGCATCTCCTCCTGTCTCTCCAAACGGACTCTGGTGTGGCAGAGACCCAGCAGCTGGTCTCCATGGCCAAAAGGCTCCCGGGAGGCAGATCCAGAAGTTCACAAAAAAGCTCCGCAGAAGTCACCAAAGTGCATGAAAACAAGAAGGAAACATCCAGAACACAAAAGGATGACACAAGAGCACAGAGCTCCTGACACCAGCAGCCACTACAGCGGCGCCATCTTGGGGAGAAAAAAACCGGGGATGTAAATTTGAGCCGGTTATCTTCTCCAAGTCACGACACTGACATTGTCTTTGTGACTCCCGCTGACGTGCCGGTCCTCAAGTGACGGCGTGATAAGAGCGCAACGTCACAATAAACAAAACAAAACACCGGCAGAAAGCAATAATCCATTAAAAAAACAAGCAAACAGGAGTTTTGACCCGGAGAAGGCAGGTCTGTTACAAAAACTAAAAACTCTGCATCACAGGGACGCGCGGACTTACGGAAATGCACGTCCTTTTTCATTTCAATGCGTAAAAAGACATAAAAAGTGTGTTAACGCCAACACTGGTTATTAATGTGACTATCAGACAGCAGTCATTTGCATTAGACAATATTCTAATATAGGTGGTAGTGTTGCAACCATACCAATATTTTGGTACTGCTACTAAAATTATTTTGGTACTTTTCTAAATAAAGGGGACCACAAAAATTGCATTATTGGCTTTATTGTAACAACAAATGTTAGTGTACATGAAACATATGTTTATTATTGTCATTTAGTCCTTCAATAAAATGTTGAACATACTAGACAACTTGTCTTTTAGTAGTAAGTAAACAAACAAAGACTCCTAATTAGTCTATGCAGTAACATATTGTGTCATTTATACACCTATTATTTTCTACACATTATGAGGGACAAACTGTAAAAATGGATTATTAATCTACTTGTTCATTTACTGTTAATATCTGCTTACTTTCTCTTATCACATGTTCTGTCTATACTTCTGTTAAAATGTAATAATCACTTATTCTTCTGTTGTTTGATACTTTACATTAGTTTTGGATGATACCACAAATTAGGGTATCAATCCGATACCAAGTTGTTACAGGATCATACATTGGTCATATTCAAAGTCCAGGGACATATTTACTGACTTTATAAATATTATATACATTTTTTAAAAACGAAAGAAATGTTGTGATGCCAAAAAATATCGACGTAATCATAGTAGTATCGACTAGATACGTGGCGTTTGTTTACATTTTGATGCCGGTGAACTACGGTGTGTAGTAAAGCATGTTTAGCTGTTCCTCGTCCTCCAGTGATAATGTACGTGTAAGAAACTGTTGCATCTGCCCAGTATTCCCACTCAGGGAATTAAAGTCACTGGTCAATCCCAAGTTCTTCTTTTGACGATTTATATGCTGAGTAAGAAGGACCATCAAGACAGAATAGGAATATTATCATGTTTACTGAAGCTTCAGGTGACCAGCCCAGACCAATACATTCATACCGGCTTCTCAAATCGGTCTAACATTCAAACGGAAAAAAAACTACTTCTTGTTTTCAGAAAGGAATGCCTCTCCCTTCCCCAACACTGATAAGGCAAGGAGGGGGATGTATCCTCTTCACATTCCAAAGTCTAAAACACTAAGCAGACCTCTGAAAACAAAGAGAAACTGGCATACAGAGTATACAATGGAAAAGTACTATCTGATCCAAACACGCCTATGAATAAAGAAATAACTCTTAAACATATATGTATTCTCCACAAAACGTACTTTATTTGTCACCATGGAGGCGAGGATTAGTGATTTAGAAGTAGCTAAAACACTGCTGATGGCGGATGGACGTTAGCCGCTAGCTAGCTAGCCATGTCTTAAAGCATCTCTTCCTGAGGGTGTTTCAGTGTTATAACTTCACCTAACTTTTTTATCTTTAATTTTTACACCAAAATGCGTCCGTTCTCCCTTTTCTGTCTACACACTGTGTGTGCTTGTAAGTACTCCGTGATTGTGTGCAGAACATGCTCGTCTGCTCGTAAACCGCCGTGCTGACCCCACTTATAATTTAAATAACAAAATGATGTTGGTTTTCATCAGCTATGTACCGGTACTAGTATTGTACAAACCCCGTTTCCATATGAGTTGGGGAATTGTGTTAGATGTAAATATAAACGCAATACAATGATTTGCAAATCCTTTTCAAGCCATATTCAGTTGAATATGCTACAAAGACAACATATTTGATGTTCAAACTCATAAACTTTATTTTTTTTGCAAATAATAATTAACTTTAGAATTTCATGGCTGCAACACGTGACAAAGTAGTTGGGAAAGGGCATGTTCACCACTGTGTTACATGGCCTTTCCTTTTAACAACACTCAGTAAAGGTTTGGGAACTGAGGAGACACATTTTTGAAGTGGAATTCTTTCCCATTCTTGCTTGATGTACAGCTTAAGTTGTTCAACAGTCCGGGGGTCTCCCTTCTGCTATTTTAGGCTTCATAATGCACCACACATTTTCAATGGGAGACAGGTCCGGACTACAGGCAGGCCAGTCTAGTACCCGCACTCTTTTACTATAAAGCCACATTGATGGAACACTTAGCTTGGCATTGTCTTGCTGAAATAAGCAGGGGCGTCCATGATAACGTTGCTTGGATGGCAACATATAAATAAATGATAAATGGGTTGTACTTGTATAGCGCTTTTCTACCTTCAAGGTACTCAAAGCGCTATGACACTACTTCCACATTTACCCATTCACACACACATTCACACACTGATGGAGGGAGCTGCCATGCAAGGCGCTAACCAGCACCCATCAGGAGCAAGGGTGAAGTGTCTTGCTCAGGACACAACGGACATGACGAGGTTGGTACTAGGTGGGGATTGAACCAGGGACCCTCGGGTCGCGCACGGCCACTCTTCCACTGCGCCACGCCGTCTGTTGCTCCAAAAGCTGTATGTACCTTTCAGCATTAATGGTGCCTTCACAGATGTGTAAGTTACCCATGTCTTGGCCACTAATACACCCCCATACCATCACACATGCTGCCTTTTACACTTTGCGCCTAGAACAATCCGGACGGTTCTTTTCCTCTTTGGTCCGGAGGACACTACGTCCACAGTTTCCAAAAACAATTTGAAATGTGGACTCGTCAGACCACAGAACACTTTTCCACTTTGTATCAGTCCATCTTAGATGAGCTCAGGCCCAGCGAAGCCGACGGCGTTTCTGGGTGTTGTTGATAAACGGTTTTCGCCTTGCATAGGAGAGTTTTAACTTGCACTTACAGATGTAGCGACCAACTTTAGTTACTGACAGTGGGTTTCTAGAAGTGTTCCTGAGCCCATGTGGTGATATCCTTTACACACTAATGTCGCTTGTTGATGCAGTACAGCCTGAGGGATGGAAGGTCACGGGCTTAGCTGCTTACGTGCAGTGATTTCTCCACATTCTCTGAACCCTTTGATGATATTACGGAGCGTAGATGGTGAAATCCCTAAATTCCTTGCAATAGCTGGTTGAGAAAGGTTTTTCTTAAACTGTTCAACAATTTGCTCACGCATTTGTTGACAAAGTGGTGACCCTCGCCCCATCCTTGTTTGTGAATGACTGAGCATTTCATGGAATCTACTTTTATACCCAATCATGGCACCCACCTGTTCCCAATTAGCCTGCACACCTGTGGGATGTTCCAAATAAGTGTTTGATGAGCATTCCTCAACTTTATCAGTATTTATTGCCACCTTTCCCAACTTCTTTGTCACGTGTTGCTGGCATCAAATTCTAAAGTTAATGATTATTTGCAAAAAAAAAAATGTTTATGAGTTTGAACATCAAATATGTTGTCTTTGTAGCATATTCAACTGAATATGGCTTGAAAAGGATTTGCAAATCATTGTATTCCGTTTATATTTACATCTAACACAATTTCCCACTTCAAACATTCACATGTTGCACAATGAGATGAGTGCTGTAGCACAAGCGTGGGATAACGTGATTAGTTGTGGAACTTTCTAACGAACACAGTGGAAAGTATTTTGAGAAAAAATGAAATGACGCAGATATTGCTTTCTCTTTTTCCCGTTAACTGGAGAGATAAAAACGGGATGTCGTTGGAAGTGCGATGTATGAGCAGACGCCGTTTGGGTATAACAAAATGGTGTCTGCCAATGTAGTTTACAATGTCACTACGTCAGTAGTTGTCAAACTTTTTTCACCAAGTACCATCTCAGAAAATACTTGAATCTCCAAGTACCACCATCATGAACAGCATTCAAATACAGTAGCATAGTAGGCCTTAATTATTCATTAAAAACAAGGAGGACACTTTATTTAACAATTACATTTAATATTTTAGCCACTGTAGTATTACACACAGTTTGAACAGTAACATTGTGTTTGAATATAAGAAAATAAAACACTGTACTTAAATAATATTTGGCATACCACTCTGAAGATGGCGCATGTGCACTAGCGCTGTTTGTAATGGCGGAAAACAACACAAGGACCTTACTATTGAGATGTTGCCCTCCCAGTAAAAAGACACAATCTAAAGTCAAAGTATTTTGGAGGTAAAACAATTGAAGATAGTCAGCCCATCACCAGAAAATGCAGGAAAAAAGGAAGGACGAAGGAAGGCGACACTTCAAACATGATGAGCCAACTCCAGAAGCACCATCCACAATAACAACACAATAACACAATAACAACACAATAACAACTCCAGAAGCACCATCCACAATAACAACACAATAACAACTCCAGAAGCACCATCCACAATAACAACACAATAACAACTCCAGAAGCACCATCCACAATAACAACACAATAACAACTCCAGAAGCACCATCCACAATAATACAATGCAAGGTAAGTCAACTTGTAGCTGAGTGCATGATGCAAAATCAACATTCTTCTACTTCCACTTTATTAAGTGTTGCCTATACTGTCTTCTTATTGCACTGTTTTTCAACCACCGCACATTTTTTGCATTAACGCAGAAATCATTAAAAAACTCAACTCAGTTGACAGTAAAAAGTCGTTGTCGCAATTGTTGGATACGACTTTAAAGCATAACCAAGCATGCATCACTATAGCTCTTGTCTCAAAGTAGGTGTACTGTCACCACCTGTCACATCACACCCTAAATAATTTGGAGTTTTTGCCGTTTTCCTGTGTGTAGTGTTTTACTTCTGGTCTGGCGCTCCTATTTTGGTGTCCTTTTCTCTTTTTTTGGTATTTTCCTGTAGCAGTTTCATGTCTTCGTTTGAGCGATATTTCCCGCATCGACTTTGTTTTAGCAATCAAGAATATTTCAGTTGTTTTTATCCTTCTGTCAAAGCGCTTTGAGTACCTTGAAGGTAGAAAAGTGCTATACAAGTATAACCCATTCTGTGTGGGGACATTGTTGTCATGTTCTTTGCTCCACAGTAAGTCTTTGCTGTCATCCAGCATTCTGTTTTTGTTTACTTTGTAGCCAGTTCAGTTTTAGTTTCGTTCTGAATAGCCTTCCCTCAGCTTCAATGCCTTTTCTTAGGGGCACTCACTTTTTGTTTGTTTTTGGTTTAAGCATTAGACACCTTTTTACCTGTACGCTGCCTCCCGCTGTTTCATACACTTGTAAAGAACATCATGTCATGGCTGTCTTGAGTTTACAACCATGTTTACAACTCTTATTATTTTGTGATGTAGTGATTGGAGCACATACTTGTTGGTCACAAAAAACATTGATGAAGTTTGCTTCTTTTATGAATTTATTATGGCTCTACTGAAAATGTGAGGGTGAAAAGTATACATACAGCAATGTTAATATTTGCTTACATGTCCCTTGGCAAGTTTACCTGCAATAAGGCGCTTTTGGTAGCCATCCACAAGCTTCTGCTTGACCACTTGACCACTCCTCTTGACAAAATTGGTGCAGTTCAGCTAAATTCGTTGTTTCTTCAGCATTGTCCACACGTTTAAGTCAGGACTTTGGGAAGGCCATTCTAAAACCTTGATTTAGCCATTCCTTTACCACTTTTGAGGTGTGTTTGGGGTCATTGTCCCGTTGGAACTTCCAACTTCGCCCAAGACCCAACCTCCGGGCTGATGATTTTAGCTTGTCCTGAACAATTTGGAGGCAATCCTCCTTTTTTGGTCATTTCTGTCTTGCCTCTTTGTGAGGGCGGTCGCATTTTTCTCCACTCCCTCCTTCCCTGCTTGCTTTCTTCGTGTCCTTGTCCTGTCTGAACTTTTTTGAAGCCTCTTTCTTTGCGCTGTCCTCCAATCTAAACTTCAAACGTGGATATGTTCAGCTGGACTCTCGACGCAATTGACAAAGTCTTTGTTTTAGCAATCAAGAATATTTCAATTGTTTTTATCCTTCTGTGTGGGGACATTGTTGATTGTCACGTCATGTTCGGATGTACATTGTGGACGCCGTCTTTGCTCCACAGTAAGTCTTTGCTGTCCTCCAGCATTCTGTTTTTGTTTACTTTGTAGCCAGTTCAGTTTTAGTTTCGTTCTGCGTAGCCTTCCCTCAGCTTCAATGCCTTTTCTTAGGGGCACTCACTTTTTATTTGTTTTTGGTTTAAGCATTAGACACCTTTTTACCTGCACGCTGCCTCCCGCTGTTTCCGACATCTACAAAGCAATTAGCTACCTGCTGCCGCCTACTGATATGGAAGAGTATTACAGGGTTACTCTGCCCAGCTCTAGACAGCACTGACACTCAACAACAACACATCATTTGCAGACTAGAATTACTGCTTTGCAAATAATATTTTTACCCCAAATAGGTGAAATGAGATCATCTCCCACGACACACCAGACTGTATCTCACGGTACACTAGTGTGCTGCGGCACAGTGGTTGAAAAACACTGTTATTGGACTTTATTGGTGAGAGCGACACATACTGTAGCAGAGCTACTTTATCTTACTTTTAAAGTTAGTGTTCAAAGAAATCCTAGCAGAAACACTGCAACTTGTTTTGTTTTTACAGGACTAACATTAGAGTTTGTGTATTATAATAATAATCAGCTTGTAATAAATATAATATATTCCTTATTTACAGAGTGGGCAAGTTGGATGCCACACTTACAGTACATCATCATCACACATACAATACCTGATGTCTTCCAGAAGCAGCTGCTTATGCTCCATCCTTCAAATGGCAAAAGAGCTCACTGCAGTGCTGTCATATTTCATTGGCAAACTTTCAAATAGTTGAGAGGTGTTCTCTGATATGTGTAAGACTAGACCTCTCATGTATCAACACTATTGTTGTATACTAGGACAAAAAGTGCACTTACATCTTATGGCCATCATGTGCCATCTTGCACATTTATTTGTATTTATTTATGTTTTTTAGTTTCTGCCATATTTGTTAGTAATGACTATATTGCTTTGATATGCACATTCTTTCTTTCTTCTTTCTTTAGTTTATTTGGAACATGAACACACTTGCAGCATAATACATCACACAATTTCTTATCATTTCATTTTACATTATGCCCGAAAAGGAGTAGGAAGAAGCAAAGCTTATTTAATCCTACCCCTTTCCCACTTCGGAGCGTTTACAAATATATATAATCATTTACTGACCTTTTTATATAATAAAATACCATCTATGAATTAGAATACACAACAGTTTTGTAATATTTAATTAACATACTGAGATTAAAAAGATCTTATTTTCAATAATGTTGGAAATATTTCTCATAATTCTTCTTTGTACTTTATAAGCACTATCATTTTGAACAACCTCTTGAGCTGGATCATATGAGTACAATTTTTAACTTCTTTACTTCATCCATTCCATCATTTAATTCCACATACTGATATGCTAAAAGTTCTAAGTGTTGTACGTGCATATAAATGTTTTAAATTATTTTTTCCTCTAAAGTTATATTTCTCCTCTTTAGTTGAGAAGAATTGTTGTACATTTAATTTCTACTGGAGGTCCATGTGACGTTATCTACAATAATGTTTCTTCTACAAAGTACATACTTTTAAAAGTCTTATTTTTAAATAAAATTTGTTTAAAAAAAAGTACTTTTAGAACATTTTGAGCAAATTTGAAAAATACAATGATAACAATGATAACTGGGATAAGAAATGTTCATACCGTGACATCCCGAGTGTCTTATGTTTGTGTGGGTGTATATGTATGTATGTATGTATGTACAGTCGCCATCAAAAGTGTACATACACTTGTAAAGAACATCATGTCATGGCTGTCTTGACTTTACAATCATTCTTATTTTTTTGTGATGTAGTGATTGGAGCACATACTTGTTGGTCACAAAAAACATTCATGAAGTTTGCTTCTTTTATGAATTTATTATGGCTCTACTGAAAATGTGAGGGTGAAAAGTATACATACAGCAATGTTAATATTTGCTTACATGTCCCTTGGCAAGTTTACCTGCAATAAGGCGCTTTTGGTAGCCATCCACAAGCTCTTGACAAAATTGGTGCAGTTAAGCTAAATTTGTTGTTTTTTTGACATGGACTTGTTTCTTCAGCATTGTCCACACGTTTAAGTCAGGACTTTGGGAAGGCCATTCTAAAACCTTGTGCGGGGTGGCATGGCCTGTGGAGAAGCGGGGCGTGTCAGGAGATTATCGGCAGGCGTGTAGATGACACAGCTGTGAGTGTTTGTCTGATCACCTGTCGCTCTATTAAAGGCAGCAGTCCGGAAGGAGAGAGGTAGTTGTTGTTGGTGACGCACGGGCATGAGTAAGAGCGAGAGCAAGAACAAGACAGACGACAACTCTGGGGGAAGCCATTCATGTGCTCGAGCAAGAAGGCAAAGACAGACACAACCCGATGGCTGAAAAGCAAGACAAGAGAGATTTATTGCAAAATAAATCCTTGTATCAAACCATGTCATGTCAGTAACTGATGGTCAGAAGAACCCTGAAGCAAGGGGCTTCCACACCTTGATTTAGCCATTCCTTTACCACTTTTGACGTGTGTTTGGGGTCATTGTCCTGTTGGAACGCCCAACTGCGCCAAGACCCAACCTCCGGGCTGATGATTTTAGATTGTCCTGAACAATTTGGAGCTAATCCTCCTTTTTCATTGTCCCATTTAAAGCAGCAGTTCCATTGGCAGCAAAACAGGCCCAGAGCATAATACTACCACCACCATGCTTGACGGTGGGCTTGATGTTCCTGGGATTAAAAGCCTCACCTTTTCTCCTCCAAACATATTGCTGGGTATTGTGGACAAACAGCTCACTTTTGGTTTCATCTGACATCACATGG
Source organism: Nerophis lumbriciformis (assembly GCF_033978685.3). Classification (NCBI taxonomy): domain Eukaryota; kingdom Metazoa; phylum Chordata; class Actinopteri; order Syngnathiformes; family Syngnathidae; genus Nerophis; species Nerophis lumbriciformis. The sequence goes on along the minus strand of NC_084573.2, from coordinate 40,526,680 downwards.
ACAAAGATAAGACCTTCTGGAGGAAAGTTCTGTGTAATACCACAAGATAACATGTAGTATCTTATTAATCTATAGCCAAAAATATTAGTTTTTTTATAGATATTTTCAAAGCAGAATAATGTGCTTAAGGCCCTCTGGCACCCCATGGGGTAACCGTAAGGTCTGGGCCTCTTAAGACCTCACTGTTGGTGCTAATCGACCTGTTTCTTCTCCTTTTTACCGAATTTGAAAGCAAAATTAATACACAAATAACCGAATCGTAAAGCAGATTTGAATATGAAATCAGAATTGGTAAAATCCTAACATGTGACTGAACAAAGATGGATTCCTCTCAAGCATGTTTGTCTTGTGTCCTGCAGACGTCTGTGAAGAACATCTTCTCTCTGAGCAACACAAGTGGAGCTTCAGGATGGACAAGGAGGAGCCACAGCCCTTCCACATTAAGGAGGAAGAAGAGGCGCCACATACATTACAAATGCAAAGGGAAGAAAATAACCCACTGACCTCCCATTTTAAAGAGGAAGAGGAGGAACACAGCATCAGTCAAGAATGGTTGGAGGAGTTCCATGTGATTGTGAAGAGTGAAGATGATGAGGTCAAAGGTGAGAGAGAGGCGGAGCCTCCAAGCAGCAGCTCAACTCAACACATGACAACAGAAGCTGATGGAGACCACTGTGGAGGATCACAAGCAGACAAGCTCTTAGCTCCACTATCAGATAGTGAGGACACAACGTCACACTCTCCTGACACTGATGATGAACACTCTAAAGATGATGCAACATGTCACACTGACAACACACACTTCACATGTTCTCACTGTGACAAAACTTTTAAATCTCCTAGTACTTTGAAAAGACACATGAGAACACACACTGGAGAAAAACCTTTTTCATGTTCAATCTGCGGTAATTCTTTTATTCAAAAGCACGATTTGAAAATACACATGAGAATACACACGGGAGAAAAACCTTTTTCCTGTTCAGAATGTGGTAAAAGTTTTGTAAGAAATCAAAGTTTAAAAGCACACATGAGAACACACACTGGAGAAAAACCTTTTTTATGTTCAATCTGCGGTAAAGACTTTACTCACAGTCAACATTTGAGAATACACACTGGAGAAAAACATTTTTCCTGCTCAGAATGTGGTAAAAGTTTTGGAAGAAATCAAAGTTTAAAAGAACACATGAGAACACACACTGGAGAAAAACCTTTTTTATGTTCAATCTGCGGTAAAGATTTTACTCATAGTCAACATTTGAAAAGACACATGAGAACACACACTGGAGAAAAACCTTTTTCATGTTCAATCTGCGGTAAAGATTTTACTCAAAAGCACCATTTCAAAGCACACATGATAATACACACTGGAGAACAACATTTTTCATGTTCAACCTGCGGTAAAGATTTTACTCGAAGGGACTATTTAAAAATACACATGAGAATACACACTGGAGAACAACCTTTTTCATGTTCAATCTGCAGTAAAGATTTTACTCTAAGGCACTATTTGAAAAATCACATGAGAACACACTCTGGACAAAAACCTTATACATGTTCAGTATGTCGTAAAAGTTTTACACAAAGTCAGCATTTGAAAAGACACATGAGAACACACACAGATGAGAAAGTGTTGAGTTGCAGTGTGTGTGGTGAAAGATTCTCTTCTAAGTACCAGTGTAAGAAACACAAGTGTGCTGGTGAGAACAGCAGCAGCAAATGAAGATGCAGGATTTGAAATTAACTGTCAAAACTTTCACTTTGACTTTCTAACAACATCAGCACATAGATTCTAACATTTATAGATTAGATATTTTAGATTATTGCTTTTTTTCAGTCGAGTACATGTTTTAATATACAACATTGTGTACTTTTATTGAATAATGAACACAACACTTTGACTGTAAAGGTGAGAATAAACAGGACAAAACATGTTACAATTACATTTTATGTGTATAGAGATATTTAGAAATCATTTTCAATTATTAATGATGTTATAGATGAACTCCTTTATATGATGTACATATTTGTTTTACATGTGTTCATACCTTTGCTTTTGAGTACACATAAATCCCTCTTAGTTCATATTTACTGGTTCACATCTGAAACATCTTCTGGACCACTTCTGGAAGCATATTATTATTGACTTTATACATCATTAGAACAGTTGTCTTTTATACAATTTTAAAATGTGTGACTTTATGAATTATTTGTTGGGTCTCTATAATCCATTCTACTAATTATCTTTTTTACTCTCTTTTGTAATATGAATATTGTTGTATATGTATGTCCCTTTATGCAATATGTAGATTAGAGAAAATGGCAACATTATATGTGGAAGGTTATGAAGGATAGTTTTGTTTTTAATCTACATTTGTTATTAAAAAACTACACATGACAATTGTTTTTTAAAGTTGTTTTTTCCCCCTTTTTTAGAATCCTTCAAACATGATCAATTTCAGAAAACATGGGAAAGTTTGAAATGTTAGGGAAAAGTCAAAAATGTACATCATCCCACAGAGCTTTACTGTACATCCATCCATTTTTTTCTACCACTTGTCCCTTTCATTTTATATGTATAGCCTTTAATCACAAACTTGTCCGCCAAAGGTTGTTGCGTTTTGGAGAAACTCCTTCTGTCAGAGTGCTGTTCAACACAGTAAAGAGGAACCCAAGGATGCGCAGGACGCTGAGTAAAACACTTCTTTTACTGCAGAAATCTACTCACAAAAACAATCCAAACAGGAGGTAACAAAAAGCGACGGTGTGAAAAAGAGAAGACAAAATGTGCATTGTGGGGGAAAAAAAACAAAACTACTTATATACAAAAATAAGTAGCTTTGGTTTGGAGTTACAAGATGTGCACACTACAAAACAACACCAAGATGGATGGCACTGGGAATGGCCAAGGTAGCAAAATACTTGAAGCATAGAATCAACTGGCGTGGAGTGGAATCGCCGAGTGCCATCCAGCTGTCAAGGTGCTGCTGAAGTAGCATTAGGGTCAATTGGAAGCAGCTGTGCACGTCCCACAACTCCGCCCACAAGGGCAACACAGGAACTCTAGGAGGAAGGAGAAATGTAAGAACAAGGTCAACTGCACCAAAAGAGGAAAACTGACCATAAAAACCATAAGGTGGCAGCAACTTCTCTCAAATTAATTTGGGAACAAAATGGACTGAGCATAAGAGATAAATCATCACAAATAAAGTAAAATAATTCAAAAAGTTTACCTTTGTAACTCACTTTTATCCAAATTCAACAGTCCGGAGACCCCCGGACTGTTGAACAATTTAAGCTGTACATAAAACAAGAATGGGCGGCACGGTGGAAGAGGGGTTAGTGCATCTGCCTCACAATACGAAGGTCCTGAGTAGTCTTGGGTTCAATCCCGGGCTCGGGATCTTTCTGTGTGGAGTTTGCATGTTCTCCCCGTGACTGCGTGGGTTCCCTCCGGGTACTCCGGCTTCCTCCCACTTCCAAAGACATGCACCTGGGGATAGGCCCCTCCCACCTCCAAAGATATGCACCTGGGGATAAGTTGATTGGCAACACTAAATGGTTCCTAGTGTGTGAATGTGAGTGTGAATGTTGTCTGTCTATCTGTGTTGGCCCTGCGATGAGGTGGCGACTTGTCCAGGGTGTACCCCGCCTTCCGCCCGATTGTAGCTGAGATAGGCTCCAGCGCCCCCCGCGACCCCAAAAGGGAATAAGCGGTAGAAAATGGATGGATGGATGGATAAAACAAGAATGGGAATGAATTCCACCTGAGAAGCTTCAAAAATGTGTCTCCTCAGTTCCCAAACGTTTACTGAGTGTTGTTAAAAGGAAAGGCCATGTAACACAGTGGTGAACATGCCCTTTCCCAACGACTTTGTCACGTGTTGCTGGCATCAAATTCTAAAGTTAATGATTATTTGCAAAAACAAAAAAGTTTATCAGTTTGAACATCAAATATGTTGTCTTTGTAGTGCATTCAACTGAATATGGGTTGAAAAGGATTTTCAAATCATTGTATTCCGTTTATATTTACATCTAACACAATTTCCCAACTCATATGGAAACGGGGTTTGTATATATATATATATATATATATATATATATATATATATATATATATATATATATATATATATATATATATATAAAAAGCCAAAGGAAATTTAAAAAGAACATGAAAACCTCCCACATTCTAAAATACATTATAAAAACGATTAGCATCAAAGACAAAAATAATATCATGAGTGTAATATTTATTTTGTTTCTTATTTTTCTTTCCTTATGCTACTGTTGTTTCAATACATTGTTAAATATTTGAATATTTTTACGAAAATAAGTTGTATGTCTTTGTTTTGAAAATGTAAAATGGACAAGTTTACTTTGATTTTCAGAATGTTGAAATGAATGACCATAAATTGATTAAGTGGACCCCGACTTAAACAAGTGTACAAACTTATTGGGGTGTTACCATTTAGTGGTCAATTGTAGGGAATATGTACTTCACTGTGCAACCTACTAATAAATGTTCAATTAATCAATCAATCAATCAAAACAATTAGTTGTACCGGGGGTGGGAAAAGAGCTGCTTACTTTTTCTCTCGCGAGATCTGACAAGACTGCGCGCGAACCAAACACGACGAGGATAAAGCAAGATGGCGTCTGACGGTGAAGACGTTATTGCAGTCGTCACAGTTCAGTGTTCTTAATCTGTGCGTCCATGTACACATATATGTCCTTTATTACACTCTATTAAATAGAGTCATAATAACTGTTTGCATCCGGTTATATTAGTCTGAGCGCACTTTGATGCTTCTCCAGCTAGCTTAGCGTGCTAGTTAGCTTAGCTTGTTAGCTGCTAACAAAGAGAGATGAAAACACATCGCTAAGCAGAGATCAAGTGTGAGTGTAAAGTGTTGTGATTGTGTGAAAATGTGCGAAAGAACCATAGCAGAGTACGAGGAGGAACTTTGTCCAACAAAAGAGGAGAAGGAGCGACAACATGAAAAACATCAAGTTGTGTTACACACAACAGGTTTGTTTACTTCTTACTCTCACATCTTTACTAACTTTAGATTTATTATTAACACTATTCCTAAATATATTGTCTATAGGAAGATGAATTGTCATGTGAGGATGATGCACTGATTGTTTTATGTTGTTCATAAAAACGAGACAGTTTCAGACACACAATATTTATGAGAGGTTGATGTTCCTCTCAGTTTGTAACAATGTGTATCAACATGTTTACACAAAACTCACACAGTCACCGGGGGAATATTCCAGAGAGCATTGGTACTTTAACTTTTTAATGTGGCAGTGATTGTGGAAAAAACAAAGCCTGATCTAAAGATGACATCTTGATCTCATACCATCTCAAACCAATTGGCCGTTCATTATTAAGTGAAATGTCTTTTAGTCGTTTAAATTCGTCTTTAACCAAGCAACATTATGTTTTATCCAGTTACTCGATTAATCAAAAACATTTCCAGTAGAACACTTGATTAATGAAATGTTCAATAGCCACAGCCCTATATTTCATGTACAATTTAATATTTAGCATGTAGGAGTTCAAATGTGTTTTGTTTGTGTCCTGTAGACATCCATCAGCTGATTGGACACCAAGAAGAATGTCTCCCTCATCTGCAGGGGGACAGTTTCACTTCAGAGGATCCACAGCCCTCACACTTTAAAGGGGACAAGGAGGATCTACAGCCCCCTTATTGTAAAGAGGAAGAGGAGGGAGAGTTTCCTGTAGGGCAGGAGGAGGCTGATGTCAGCAAGTTTCCACTGACTGTTGTCTCTGTGAAGACTGAAGAGCATGAAGACAAAGCACCTGAGTCCTCACAGCTTCATCACAGTCCAAGTAAGCACAACATCCACATATCATCTCATACAATGTTTGTGACACATGTTCATCCGGGGGCCACATTTATGACTAAAGATGGAGATGTACTTGCTTTTTAAAAATGAATGCTCATCAATCATCAACAGTGTAATTGCTGGGGTGTAACCATGTGACCTAGAGGCCGTCCTCCTTACCTCACGTGGTCAAATGAAGGCAAACATTCAATATGGCTACTGTTTATTTACCCACAGCAGCACACATGTCAGCATATTTCAAAGGTTTAGTGGTGAAGATTAGGGATGTATACCAAGTACCATTTTATTTTAGTACTAGTTCCTGATTATGTCGTCCATGAGGACCGTGAAGATTCTGGACTAACGACACAACTATTTGTATTTTTAATTCCAGCTGACTGACGTAACTATGACACGTTGTCACATGGAGTTCAGCTGCCGCTGCTACACATTAACATCAGCTTTGAATAATGACAAATAAGGAAGCAACAACACGCAGAAGTTTGATGTGTGTGTTATTGACAAGAAGATGACATAACTGCATTTCACCTTGCACTGCACACATAGTTGACTTCTTTAAGACTTCAAATAAACAGCTGTTGATAAAAGACTTCCCTGCTCTGAGATGTTACACAACATCATGTTGGAGGTGTTCAACCTCTTGTGATAATAGGAATGCTCTTTAAAATGCCTTTTTTCACTTTTTCATTTCTCCACTTACATTTAGTACCGATAAGAGTATCGATAAGGAGTATCGATTAGGGTATCATATCAATAAATTCTTAAAGATTTACATCCCTACTGATGATACAAGTGTCCTTGGGCAAGACTCTTTACCCACCTGCTCCCAGTGCCACCCACACTGCTTTAAATGTAACTTAGATATTGGCTTTCACTATGTAAAGTGCTTTGAGTCACTAGAGAAAAGCGCTATATAAATATAATTCACTTCACTTCATAATTCACTTTTTGGAGCAAATATCTACCCATATAGTTTATATGTGTGTATATAATTTAATATTCATAATATACATATTATGTATAAGCATGTATATATATATATATATATATATATATATATATATATATATATATATATATATATATATATATATAATTTTTTTTATATGTATTTTATATTACTGTAACTTGTTCTTACAAATAATAGTTATTTTGTATGTCAAATTGAGTGTTTGTGTGTATATATATTAGGGCTGCAACAACTAATCGATTAAAATCGATTACACAAATAGTTGGCGATTAATTTAGTCATCGATTTGTTGGATCTATGCTATACGCATGCGCAGAGGCTACGTTTTTTTGTTTTTTTTGTTTTTTTAACCTTTATTTATAAACTGCAACATTTACAAACAGCTGAGAAACAATAATCAACATAATAGGGGTGTAACGGTACGTGTATTCGTATCGAACCATTTCGGCACGAACATATTAAGTAGCGTACTGCACGTTGTGTAAACAATACTCAAAATGACGGACATTTGAGGCATTTATCAGAATCAGAATGAAACTCCGCCCTGACAGCTCCGCAAAAGAGGACATGTCCGGTGAAAAGAGGACGTTTGGTCAGTCTATCCTAGCCCGTTAGCTGCTAGCATGCTAGCAAAAGAGGACTAGCAGCGACCGGGCTAGTTCCTGACCATACGTCCTCTTTTCACCGGACATGTCCTCTTTTGCGGGGCCTGTCGAGCGGTGTTTCTTAAATGCCTCAAATGTCCGGCATTTTGAGTTAGGGTTGCGTGTATTTTCAATATACGTTCAGGGTTAAGAAGGGGTTAAAAACAAAACAAACAGCAGCATTGGTGAGGGAGGGGCAGAGACAGAGAGAGAGAGAGAGTTATGATAAACGCGCATGCGTTGTCAGGCTCTGCTGTTTATCCATACATTTATCAGATTTAATGTTTTATTATCTATAGCAGGGGTGTCAAAAGTGTGCATTTTTGTAACATTTTCCTTGTTTTATTTGGCAAGTTGAAAGAACATGGCGCCAGTATGCTGTGATTTTTTTTCAATAAAATACTGGAAAGGATAGAAATGTAGTTTGTCTCTTTTATCCGATTATTAATCGATTAATCGAAGTAATAATCGACAGATTAATCGATTATCAAATTAATCGTTAGTTGCAGCTCTAATATATATATATATATATATATATATATATATATATATATATATATAAACTCAAAGACCTTTATGAAAAGGGCTACTCGAGGACCCGAAGAGGCAACGTGGGTCCCCCCTCCAATGGGCTCACCACTCATGGGAGGGGTCACAGAGGTCGGGTGCAGTGTGAGCTGGGCGGCAGCCGAAGGCAGGGCACTTGGCGGTCTGATCCTTGGCTACATAAGCTAGCTCTCGGGACGTGGAACGTCACCTCGCTGGGGGGGAAGCAGCCTGAGCTGGTGCGCTAGATATAGCCGGACTCACTTCGACGCACAGCAAGGGCTCTGGAAGCAGTTCTCTCGAGAGGGGCTGGACTCTTTTCCACTCTGGCGTTGCAAGCAATGAGAGGTGACGGGCTGGGGTGGCAATTCTTGTTGCCCCCCCCAGCTCAAGGCCTGCACGTTGGACTTCTCTCCGCCTTCGGGTTGGGGGACGAGTCCTGACTGTTGTTTGTGCTTACTCACCAAACAGCAGCTCAGAGTACCCACTCTTTTTGGATTCCCTTGAGGGAGTACTGGAGAGTGCTCCCTCAGGTGATTCCCTTGTTCTGCTGGGGGACTTCAACGCTCATGTTGGCAACAACAGTGAAACCTGGAGAGACGTGCTTGGGAAGAATGGCCGCCCGGATCTGAACCCAAGTGGTGCTTTGTTATTGGACTTTTGTGCCCGTCACAGATTGTCCATAACAAACACCATGTTCAAACATAAGGGTGTCCATATGTGCACTTGGCACCAGGACACCCTCGGCCGCAGTTCCATGATTGACTTTGTAGTTGTGTCATCGGATTTGCTGTCTCATGTTTTGGACACTCGGGTGAAGAGAGGGGCGGAGCTTTCTAGCGATCACCACCTGGTGGTGAGCTGGCTGCGATGGTGGGGGAGGATGCCGGACAGACCTGGCAGGCCCAAACGCATTGTGAGGGTCTGCTGGGAATGCCTAGCAATCTCTCCTGTCAGAGAGAGTTTCAATTCCCACCTCCGGAAGAACTTTGAACATGTCACGAGGGAGGCACTGGATATTGAGTCAGAGTGGACCATGGTCCGTGCCTCTATTATGGAGGCGGCTGATTGGAACTGTGGCCGCAAGGTAGTTGGTGCCTGTCGTGGCGATAATCCTAGAACCCGTTGGTGGACACCAGCAGTGAGGGATGCCGTCAAGCTGAACAAAGAGTCCTATCGGGTCCTTTTGGCTCATAGGACTCCTGAGGCAGCGGACAGGTACTGACAGGCCAAGCAAAGTGCGGCCTCAGCGGTCGCGGAGGCAAAAACTCAGACATTGGAGGAGTTTGGGGAAGCCATGGAAAACAACTTCCGGACGGCTTCGAAGCGATTCTGGACCACCATCCGCCGCCTCGGGGGGGGGGATGCAGTGCACTGTCAACACCGTGTATGGTGAGGATGGTGTGCTGCTGACCTCGACTGCGGCTGTTGTGGATCGGTGGAGGGAATACTTAGAAGACCTCCTCAATCCCACCAACACATCTTCATATGAGGAAGCAGTGCCTGGGGAATCTGTGGTGGGCTCTCCTATTTCTGGAGCTGAGGTTGCCGAGGTAGTTAAAAAGCTCCTCGGTGGCTGCGCTTGGGAATCATTTGGTGATTTAACCCCCAACCCTTGATGCTGAGTGCCAAGCAAGGAGGCAATGGGTCCCGTTTTTATAGTCTTTGGTATGACTCGGCCGGGGTTTGAACTCCTGACTTTCCAGTGTCAGGGCAGACACTCTAACCACAAGGCCACTGAGCAGGTCAATAGTTAATGCATCCTCTATAGAAATAAACTTAGCAAAGGTTAGCTAACTATTGAGTCATTGCTCTATTCTGCCTATAAAGTGCTCTAAATAACATCCTAAAACCCCCTTCAACATTTTAAATACACACTGTAAGTATATATGTAATGTAGTAACATTCTTAATAACATGTCATATTTACATAACTTGCTCATTTTAAGCATACAATGTCTGCTCTCACTGGGATGGCGACTGATGGGATGTTCATATCTTCCCGTTTAGATGAAGAATTAATCCTTGCAAAGAGTTAAAAAGGGTGGGTGCAAAAGAGCGTATTTTTGTGTCTTTCTTGCCATCTCCAGGTCTAAGTTGGAAGTCAAAGTTGACCAAGTTCTCGGTTTATGTCCACAACCTTCTACTACATAAGTGAGAAGCATGATTTATAATCTAGAATGATCTTTCACCATCTTAGAGGCCAGAAAGCAGCTCAGTATGTCAATATAGCAACATAAGCTAGTTACTTCTGTGATCAATGCGCCGCTAAAAGTAGGTCCTTAACGTTAGCGCTTATAATAACAATATTGCTAATACTTGCTTAATATTCAGGTCACAAAATGTAAATGGAGTATTGTTGGCAGTTTTTGGATGGTTATTTGGAGGACTTTGTGGGTCTAATAGAGGAGCTCCCATTGACTCCAATGTTAGATGATTGTTGCTCACATTTATTTACTAATTAGTATTCATAAAAATGAAAAACATATGTCTTACATGAGGATTGTGAATGATAGGTGACATTTTTTTAAAAAGTGCAGTTTCCTTTGAATTTGTCAGATAAGTAAACAGTCCTTCAAATTAAAGATGAAAAACAATTGAGGTTGTTTATAGATATTATCCACAATGAAGTTACAGTAAAACTAAGCACACAAGGGAAAGTACATTCATATACACATGAAGTACACATACTATATAAGAACCATGTTGACCATTCAAATATTGTCTCGTTCTCCTAAAGCCAATATCAAGTAACCTTTGGTGAGCTGACCGTATCGTCACACCCTTAGTTGAAAGCACACCAACCCCATGACATGACACTTCCACGTGATGTAGAACAGTAGTACCACATTTTAAACATACACACACATCTGAAGAATATAATGAAAAAATATATTTGGTGGGCCAAACAAAATGACTCGGCGAACCAATGTTTGGTATGGGTGATATGACCTCAAATCTATATCCTAATAACAATATATGTCACCATATATCATTTGGTACAGGAATGATAATAGAATAATTTCAAAGCGGGTTACAAAAGCTCCTAATTTGGCATCTGACACATGCAGTAACATATTGTGTCATTTCTAATTGTATTATTTTGTCGAAACAATTATTATTAATTAAGGCTGCAGCTAACGATTATTTTTCTATCGATTAATCTATAGATTATATTTTTCGATTAATCGGTTAATCTATAGATTATTTTTTCGATTAATCTATAGATTATTTTTCCTTTTACCGATTACTTTTTTTTATTTAAAATGAAAAAAAAAAAGTATGGCCACTCAGTCAACATTGACAACAACATGACAAAATATTCTGTAACAATGTAAACATTTAACAAAATTAAAAGTAGCTTATTTGCTTTTAATGTGCAAATATAAAAGTAAACATCCAGTGCAAATCTTAATATTCTGCAATAGTATAAGCATTTCAAAAGTAAAAGTATTGCTTATTTTGCTTTAAAATGTGCAAAAATAAAGATAAACATCCAATTCAAAAAAGTGCAAAACGGAAATATTCTGTAACAACAGTGTAAACATTTCAACAAAAGTAAAAGTATTGCTTATTTGCTCAAATGTGCAAAAATAAAGATAAACATCCAATACAAAAAAGTGCAAAACGAAATATTCTGTAACAACAGTGTAAACATTTCAACAAAAGTAAAACTTTTGCTTATTTTGCTTAATAACACAACAATGATAGTATGATTAAAGTGAAAGTTAATTGTTCGTTTGTACATAGTATACGTAGTTGTTAATGTTGTAAAAGGTATTTGCACAACTAATTAACGTTAGCGTTAAAGAGGAGCGCGTCTTTGTAAACACTGAACAGGCACGCCAAACGCTCCTCTCAGCGAAACGGTGCTTTAGTTTATGAATTTACAACGCAGATACAAATGACACATTCATGTTTTTGTGTAATGATGACAACGTATACTCACGCGGACGATTGACTAGTTGATGGTGATGGCAAGAACGCTGCCGTTGTGCTGCTATGATAGGCCATTTCCGCTCGACACAGTGTGCATACAACAACATTATTAGCAGAGGTGGGTAGAGTAGCCAGAAATTGTACTCAAGTAAGAGTACTGTTACTTTAGAGATTTATTACTCAAGTAAAAGTAAGGAGTAGTCACCCAAATATTTACTTGAGTAAAAGTATGTTGTTGAAAAAACTACTCAAGTACTGAGTAACATACACACACATATCATATATATATATATATATATATATATATATATATATATATATATATATATATATATATATATATATATATATGTATATATATATACACACACACACACACACACACACACACACATATATATATATATATATATATATATATATATATATATATATACACATATATATATATATACAGTATATCATTTATATTTATTTATTTTGCCGTTTTTGTTTACATGTTAAAGGTGTTTTAATGAATATACATGCATGTTTAACACATATAGATTCCTTTCTTTCATGAAGACAAGAATATAAGTTGGTGTATTACCTGATTCTGATGACTTGCATTGGTTGTAATCAGACAGTAGTGATGATAACGTCCACGTTTTCAAATGGAGGAGAAAAAAAGTTCCTCCTTTCTGTCTAATACCACATGAAAGTGGTTGTTATTTGGCATCTTATTTGTCCACCTTCCATATTCGTTTTTATACACTTTACAAGAAATACATTGGCGGCAAACTCCGTAGCTTGCTAGCTTGTTTGCGCTGGCTTTCGGAGACTCTTATTTTGAAAGCGCAGGCGCGATGGAGCGGGACTTTTATTGTGAAGACAGGAACTGTGCAGTCAGTCTTTACGGTTGAAATAAAAAAAGGGTCTTTTTTCCTTCACACTTTTGATTGATTGATTGGAACTTGTATTAGTAGATTGCACAGTACAGTACATATTCCGTACAATTGACCACTAAATGGTAACACCCCAATAAGTTTTTCCACTTGTTTAAGTCAGGTCATGTGACCACCTGGCTCTGTTTGATTGGTCCAACGTCACCAGTGACTGCATCTGATTGGTGGAACGGAGTGAACGTCACCAGTGACTGTATTTGTTGAAACGCAGGCACTATGAAGGTCTGTCTGACAGACCAAAACAAACAAAGCGTGCATTAACAGATCGATACAAATTAGTAGCGAGTAGCGAGCTGAATGTAGATAAAAGTAGCGGAGTAAAAGTAGCGTTTCTTCTTAGGCCGTTTATTGAAATACTCCCACACTTTTGACGACTTTTGGCGTGCTTTTTTCCCCTCGCTCGCACCGCTCGCATCGTCTGCTTTGCGCTCCGCCATGACGGTAGTGTGACGTAAATATGCGACGCGTCGACGAACAAAAACGTCCTCGACGTATTTACGTAACCGATGACGTCGACGCGTCGTTTCAGCCCTATTATTAATGTACTTGTTTATTTACTGTTAATATTTGGTTACTTTATTTGAGAAAATAATACGGGAAATGATGTAATATTTTACTGCATATTTCAGCAACTAAATTAGGAGCCTGTGTAGCCTGTTTTAAAATGCTTCTATTAGTAATTCTATATGAAATAATGTGTTGCTAAATCCATTTTAAACCATATCGTCTATCCATAGTAAAAAGTCCTGTCGTCCTGGTTTGTTTTTATTTTCCTGTGAATAATGTTGTAAAGAGCAGCGTGTTTGTGCGTCACCGAGATTTCAAGACAGTTCATACGATAACTTGTTTGTCCTAAGTGCATGTAAAAGTACTGAATGCATTGTGTGACTGAGCAGAGATGGTGTGTTTGTCTTGCAGACGTCTGTGAAGAACATCTTCACCCTTTGCTACAGAAGTGGAGCTTCACGATGGAGCCACAGCCCTCCCACATTAAAAAGGAAGAGGAACACCCACTGATCCCCCATTTTAAAAAGGAAGCGGTGGATCCACTAAGCCCTCACATTAAAGAGGAAGAGGAAAGCACACTGACCCCTCACATTAAAGAGGAAGAGGAGAACCCACTGACCCTTCACATTAAAGAGGAAGAGGAGGACCCACTGATCCCTCACATTAAAGAGGAAGAGGAGAACACACTGACCCTTCACATTAAAGAGGAAGAGGAGGACCCACTGAGCCCTCACATTAAGGACGAAGAGGAGGAACACAGCATCAGTCAGCAGGGAGAGCATGTTGAAGGACTGGAGGAGGTTGATGTCACCAAGATGCCAGTGACTGGTGTCCCTGTGAAGAGTGAAGATGATGAGGTCAAAGGTGAGAGAGAGGCGGAGCCTCCAAGCAGCAGCTCAACTCAACACATGACAACAGAAGCTGATGGAGACCACTGTGGAGGATCACAAGCAGACAAGCTCTTAGCTCCACTATCAGATAGTGAGGACACAACGTCACACTCTCCTGACACTGATGATGAACACTCTAAAGATGATGCAACATGTCACACTGACAACACACACTTCACATGTTCTCACTGTGACAAAACTTTTAAATATCCTAGTTATTTGAAAAGACACATGAGAACACACACTGGAGAAAAAACGTTCTCATGTACAATCTGCGGTAAAGATTTTACTCATAGGCACGATTTGAAAATACACATGAGAATACACACTGGAGAAAAACCTTTTTCCTGCTCAAAATGTAGTAAAAGTTTTGTAACAAATCAAAGTTTAAAAGCACACATGGGAACACACACTGGAGAAAAACCGTTTTCATGTTCAATCTGCGGTAAAGGTTTAACTCATAGGCAACATTTGAAAGTACACATGAGAATACACACTGGAGAAAAACCTTTTTCCTGCTCAGAATGTGGTAAAAGTTTTATAATAAACCAAAGTTTAAAAGTACACATGAGAACACACACTGGAGAAAAACCTTTTTCATGTTCAATCTGCGGTAAAGATTTTACACATAGGCCACATTTGAAAGTACACATGAGAACACACACTGGAGAAAAGCCTTTTTCATGTTCAATCTGTGGAAAGGATTTTACTCGAAAGGAGCATTTCAAATCACACATGAAAATACACACTGGAGAAAAACCTTTTTCATGTTCAATCTGCGGTAAAGATTTTACTCGAAGGGAGCATTTCAAAACACACATGAGAATACACACTGGAGAAAAACCATTTTCATGTTCAATCTGCGGTAAAGATTTTACTCGAAGGGACTATTTCAAAACACACATGAGTACACACACTGGAGAAAAACCTTATACATGTTCAGTATGTCGTAAAAGTTTTGTACAAAGTCCGCATTTGAAAAGACACATGAGAATACACACGGTGTTGAGTTGCAGTGTGTGTGGTGAAAGATTCCCTTCTAAGTACCAGTGTAAGAAACACAAGTGTGCTGGTGAGAACAGCAGCAGCAAATGAAGATGCAGGATTTGAAATAAACTGTCAAAACTTTCACTTTGACTTTCTAACATCAGCACATAGATGCTAACATTTATAGATTAGATATTTTAGATTATTGCTTTTTTCAGTCAAGTACATGTTTTAATATACAACATTGTGTACTTTTATTTAATAATGAACACAACACTTTGACTGTAAAAGTGTGAATAAACAGGACAAAACATGTTACAAATACTTTTAATGTGTATAGAGATATTTATAAATCATTTTTAATTATTAATGATGTTATAGATGAACTCCTTTATATGATGTACATATTTGTTTTACATGTGTTCATACCTTTGCTTTTGAGTACACATAAATCCCTCTTAGTTCATATTTACTGGTTCACATCTGAAACATCTTCTGGACCACTTCTGGAAGCATATTATTTACTTTATACATCATTTGAGCAGTTGTCTTTTATACAAGATCATTTACTTTTAAAATGTGTGACTTTTTTAATCATTTGTTGGGTCTCAATAATCCATTCTTTTAATTATCTGTATTACTCTCTTTTGTAATATACAGTAAATATTGTTGTATATGTATGTCCCCTTTATGCAATATGTAGATTAGAGAAAATGGCAACATTATATGTGGAAGGTTATGAAGGATAGTTTTGTTGTTAATCTACATTTCTTATTAAAAAACTACACGACAACTTTTTTTTAAAGTTGTTTTTTCCCCCCTTTTTTAGAATCCTTCAAACATTATACATTTCAGAAAACATGGGAAAGTTTGGAATGTTAGGGAAAAGTCAATAATGTACATCATCCCACAGAGCTTTACTGTACATCCATCCATTTTTTCTACCACTTGTCCCTTTCATTTCATATGTATACCCTTGAATCACAAACTTGTCCGCCAAAGGGTGTTGCGTTTTGGAGAAACTCCTTCTGTCAGAGTGCTGTTCAACACAGTAAAGAGGAACCCAAGGATGCGCAGGACGCTGAGTAAAACACTTCTTTTACTGCAGAAATCTACTCACAAAAACAATCCAAACAGGAGGTAACAAAAAGCGACGGTGCGAAAAAGAGAAGACAAAATGTGCGTCGTGGAAAAAAGAACAAAAGCTACTTTTATACAAAAATAAAGTCAACTTGGTTTGGAGTTACAAGACGTGCACACTACAAAACAACACCAAGATGGATGGCACTGGGAATGGCCAAGGTAGCAAAATACTCGAAGCATAGAATCAACTGGCGTGGAGTGGAATCGCCGAGTGCCATCCAGCTGTCAAGGTGCTGCTGAAGTAGCATTAGGGTCAATTGGAAGCAGCTGTGCACGTCCCACAACTCCGCCCACAAGGGCAACACAGGAACTCTAGGAGGAAGGAGAAATGTAGGAACAAGGTCAACTGCACCAAAAGAGGAAAACTGACAATACAAACCACAAGGTGGCAGCAGGCGGTGACAACGTCTCTCAAATTAATTTGGAACAAAATGGACTGAGCATAAAAGATAAATATTCACAAATGAAGTGAAATTATTCACAAAATGTACCTTTGTAACTCATTTCTATCCAAATTCCTCCAGGATGTTTCTCCAGAATGTTCCATTGGAGAATGCTGTCAAACTGTTATGTCTACTAGGAAAATTCCATATTTACATATCCAGAGTCATGTCATGTAAACCAAATATTTTTTTGTTAAATTCTGTCATTATATATATATATATAGTGAGAGAGAGAGAGAGAGAGAGAGAGAGGTATGTGGGCTTGTATTAAGCCTCAGGGAGTTGAACGCCCCTGCCTTACATAGTTCCGGGTCACCCTTGGGCAAGGTGTAGCACCCGAATGCCCCCCCCCCCCCCATCAGGGTTACGATACCCCCCATGAAAAACACAAAGAGAAGATGCGTTACCCGGCCCGGAGGAAGCCCGGGGCCCTCCTCCGGAGCTAGGTCCAGAGGCAGGGCTCGCCAGCGAGCGCCTGGTGGCCGGGCTAGCCACGGAGCCCGGTCGGGCACAGCCCGAAGAAGCTACGTGGACACATCATCTTCTCCGCCACGTGGGCCCACCACCCGCGGTCGGAACCAGTGGGGTCGGGTGCGCTGCCAAGTGGATGGCAGTGAAAGTGGCGGCTCCGGGCGAACCAATTCGAGGCAGCAGAGGCTGACTTTCGGGACATGGAACGTCTCTACGCTGGTGGGGAAGGAGCCTGAGCTGGTGCGAGAGGTGGAGCGCTACCGGTTGGATCTGGTGGGCAGGCCCGGCCCTAGGCAAGATTTTAGGTGGCGCCCCCCCACATCGGCAGTGAAGTGTATATACTCACAAGAAACCGAATAGCTTTGTCTTTGACCTTTTTTTTTTACTTACAACTATACCTAATATATAAAGGGGTGGAAAAGTGACTATTACCTGCAGGGCAAACATTAGCTAACCAGAAGGCAATAACAATGTAAACAAAAAAACACCTGCTTAAAAGATCTAATACAAATGTCCCTGAGGAATGTAAGGTGGGAGTACTGTAATTACCTAACGTTACATTATTATTTTCCATAACAATTTAGCCCCCTCCACAATATTAACCCGACGTTAAAACAGAACTAGCTATTTATTGATTAGCAATTGCCGAATCATGTTACATTAGCTTAATGCTAAAAAGCCAGGTTACTATCACATTCTGTAACAGACAAATAATTTCATGTAGGCTAACGTTACCTACCTGCTACCTCTGTCTTTTCTCGTTTCTCCTCCTCTTCTTTTCTCTTGTTTCTTCCCTGGGCACCTGACAGTTTTGGCACACCCTTAAAATATATATATATATATATACATATATATATATATATATATATATATATATGTGTGTGTGTGTAACGGTGTAGAAACAGACGTTCATTAGGCTTGATTAAATGATGAATGAAGTGTTGCTGGCGAGAAGTGGTATGAATGAAGTGTTGCTGGCGAGAAGTGGTATGTACAGTTACCTACAGGAAGTAGTATGTACAGTTACCTACAGGAAGTAGTATGTACAGTTACCTGCAGGAAGTGCTCAGAACTGTGAAGCCTTCTAACTGGTGAGACACGTTTTTGCATTGTCCGGGATTGATTACTAATTAGTGAATATTGACTGTTTATATTTTGATTAGTACTTTGTAACGTACACATAAAAAGGTTCGCTAATTGGTATTGACCAAAACTGTATCTTAGAGTGATATTTTGAAGACAATAACACACTTTTACTGTGTAAACTAATTGGTGATTGTTGATGTGTTATTTAGAGAAGTGGACTCACAGTCTCACAATTTGCACTGTTTTGCAGGTAACATTATATTTCATGCCACTGTGATTGTTTGGTTGTCCTCACCTATTATTATTATTATTATTATTATGATGCTAATGGTAGCTTGGCTAGGCCGCAGCCTGGTTTATCAACCACATGGTTTGAAGCAGCCATTTTGGATGCGAGGTGCGTTCAGGGACATCCTGTAAAATGTAGTGACTGTCAATTTACTGTGTATTTTGCATATTAAAAAAAAAGATTATTGTAAATGTAAGTATACCAATATCAGTACAGGTGAAATCAACTGAGAGAATGAATATAATAATTAGTATGAAGATTTGGTTTAAACACTATACGATCACACTCAAATGTAACATGTTGTTTGTAAAATGAAACTGTGGTTTTATTATGTCAAACATCAGAACTGTGAAGCCTTCTAACTGAGAATCCTGTGACCCAAGTGGACTCACAGTCTCACAATCTGCACTGTTTTGTAATAAAAGAAATTCATAATCCACCTGGTGCCAGTGATATGTTGAAGCGACAGCAGTGTGGAGCTGCATTTTGCCACATACAGTTGTGGATATATATATATATATATACATATACACACATGATTGTATTTTTTTATGATGAAAAAATAATAATAATAATGGGACAAATTTTCAAGCGTTGACCGGTCCGCAGTTACAAAAAGGCTGGGGACCACTGCTGTAGAGGAATCAAAAAGATATGTTGTTTTTACTTTTATTACTTCTATTAGTATAACCATTTACTATTTTTATTAGTATTCTTGTTAAATGAAAATACAAAAAAGTATGACATCCGGCCATTTTAAACATAGCATATTATAGTACCTGTAGTAGTATATATATATATATATATATTTTTTTTTTTTTTTTTTTTTTTTTTTTTGTGCATAGATATATAGATAAAATATATATAATCATCCATCCATCCATTTTCTACCGCTTAATCCCTTCGGAGTCGTGGGGGGCGCTGGAGCCTATCTCAGCTACAATCGGGCGGAAGGCGGGGTACACCCTGGACAAGTCGCCACCTCATTGCAGGGCCAACACAGATAGACAGACAACATTCACACTCACATAATGCCAAAGGAAATTTAAAAAGAACATGAAAACCTCCCACATTCTAAAATACATTATAAAAACGATTAGCATCAAAGACAAAAATAATATCATGAGTGTTTATTTTGTTTCTTTTTTTTGCCAACCCTCCCAGTTTTTCCAGGAGACTCCCGAAATACAGCGCCTCTCCCGAAAACCTCCCGGGACAAATTTTCTCCCGAAAATCTCCCAAAATTCAGGCGGACCTGAGTGACGTGTCGACAGCCTGTTTTCACGTCCGCTTTCCCACAATATAAACAGCGTGCCTGGCCAATGACGTTATAACTGTAGAATGATGGAGGGCGAGTTCTTGGTTTCTTATGTGGGTTTATTGTTAGGCAGTTTCATTAACGTCCTCCCAGCGCGGCAACAACACACAACAACAGCAGTCACATTTTCGTCTACCATAAAGCAGTTGGTCTGCTGTAAACAGCAATGTTGTGACACTCTTAAACAGGACAATACTGCCATCTACTGTACATGCATATGTGACAATAACATCTAGGGCTTTTAGAGAGTGCAGTGCACAACTGCGCACACAACAAGGAGACGAAGCAGAATGCATCATCAGAGAGGGTGTTCAGCATGGCTAGAAAAATAGTGACAGAGAATAGAACAAGGATGGACAATTCAACCCTTAACTCAACAATGAGTTGATGAGTGTTATGTGTGTGTATATGTGTAAATAAATGAACACTGAAATTCAAGTATTTCTCTTATTTATTAGACTTAGACTTAGACAAACTTTAATGATCCACAAGCAATTGTTCAACACAGTAGCTCAGTTACAATGATGGAAAGTGTAAGGATGGAAAGGACAATGCAGGTATAAATAAACTAATATAGTGATAAAAAAAATCTAACATATATACGAATATATACATAATATGTGTACAGAATAATATATATACAGATATATTGTATTATGTCCATAACATATATACCAATGACCATGTACAATATTACAGTATATACAGTATATGTGACAGCAGCAGCATAAAATAGAGAGTAGATCCAGCAGGAAATAGAAAATAGACATTATATATATATATATATATATATATATATATATATATATATATATATATATATATATATATATATATATATATATATATATATATATATACTGTGTATATATATATATATATATATATATATATATATACTGTGTATATATATATATATATATATATATATATATATATATATACTGTGTGTATGTGTGTATATATATATATATATATATATATATATATATATATATATATATATATACTGTGTGTATGTGTGTATATATATATATATATATATATATATATATATATATATATATATATATATATATATATATATATATATACGAAATACTTGACTTAGTGAATTCTAGCTGTAAATATACTCCTCCCCTCTTAACCACGACCCCCCAATCCCCCACCCGAAATTGGAGGTCTCAAGGTTGGCAAGTATGATACTAATGCTACTGTTGTTTCAATACATTGTTAAATATTTGAATATTTTTACGAAAATAAGTTGTATGTCTTTGTTTTGAAAATGTAAAATGGACAAGTTTACTTTTATTTACAGAATAAGTAAATAGTATACAATAAAATAGTTGTAACGGGGGCGGGGGGCAGCATAGACATCTTATAAGTAGACTCAGCATCGAGTGCTACTGCCTACTGGCGCTGACAAGACGCGGGGCCGCCATCTTGGAGTGGTGATCCGCTCCACTCAGTGCAATTCATTTGGCAGGAGCAATGAACTGTCAGCGCATTTAATTCATCTTACCTCACTGAATACCACTGATTTGCACACGCCTTTTTGTCATACGTGTAGCCAGGGACGTGCACATGATTATAGAGGGGCAGGGGCTCAAAGTCAGAAAAGGGCAGGAAATTTTTTTTTGGTCCTTTACACAATATGGAAATTAATGTCAAATTAAATTTGCTAATAGGAAGCTAACTATACAACTATACTATACTGCAATATTTGATAAGACCTCTTCTCCTACATCACTTGTATCTCCTTCAACTTCCCCCTCATCTATGGCTTCCTCTGCAGTAGTATCATCTGCCTCCCTTCCTGTGGATTCTTCCTCCCCAACATTTACCGGGATTTCTATGGCTTCCTCTGTGTCAGGAGTTGCATCTAAAGCCTCTTTTCTCTCAGGTGTTGCTTCTAAGGTCTCTGCCTCTCTCTCAGGTGTGACACTTTCTGAGGTCTGTGGTCTTTCTTCAATTCTGGTGCTAGTACTTGGTTTTAGCCATGCATGAAGAGGTCTGCTACCCTTAGCTGCTTCCTGGCGCTCCTTCTCCTTCCTTTTCTGTATCCTTTCTTTTTTTGGCATTGTGCTGCAGGCATAATCAACATGAATCAAGTTTAAATACAGATGGTAATATTCCTAACAGATAACCTACATCTTATATCCCCAGAATGCTGAAATTATTATTATTATTATTAATAATAATAATAATAATGATAATAATGGGATGAGAATCAGCACCTCCAAGTCCGAGTCCATAGTTCTCGCCTGGAAAAGGGTGGAATGCCATCTTCGGGTTGGGGAGGAGACCCTGCCCCAAGTGGAGGAGTTCAAGTACCTCGGAGTCTTGTTCACGAGTGAGGGAAGAGTGGATCGTGAGATCGACAGGCGGATCGGTGCGGCGTCTTCAGTAATGCGGACGCTGTATCGATCCGTTGTGGTGAAGAAGGAGCTGAGCCGGAAGGCAAAGCTCTCAATTTACCGGTCGATCTACGTTCCCATCCTCACCTATGGTCATGAGCTTTGGGTTATGACCGAAAGGACAAGATCACGGGTACAAGCGGCCGGAATGAGTTTCCTCCGCCGGGTGGCGGGGCTCTCCCTTAGAGATAGGGTGAGAAGCTCTGTCATCCGGGAGGAGCTCAAAGTAAAGCCGCTGCTCCTCCACATGGAGAGGAGCCAGATGAGGTGGTTCGGGCATCTGGTCAGGATGCCACCCGAACGCCTCCCTAGGGAGGTGTTTAGGGCACGTCCGACCGGTAGGAGGCCACGGGGAAGACCCAGGACACGTTGGGAAGACTATGTCTCCCGGCTGGCCTGGGAACGCCTCGGGATCCCCCGGGAGGAGCTGGACCAAGTGGCTGGGGAGAGGGAAGTCTGGGCTTCCCTGCTTAAGCTGTTGCCCCCGCGACCCGACCTCGGATAAGCGGAAGAAGATGGATGGATGGATGGATTATTATTATTATTATTATTATTATTATTATTATTATTATTATTATTATTATTATCATCATCATTATCATTATTCTTAGTATCGTTATTATTATTATTATTTTGTTAACCCACACAGAAATAGCAAAGTCACTATAAACTTTATATCTAAACCTCTACTGTGAGAGAAATGTGATCCGCCGTAAACACAGTGCATTTTATTTTGAAAATTAACCCGGTGTTTTATTTTGTATTTTGTACACTACTTCCTGTCCCGCACGATCCGCTCTGCTCTGTGCGGAATGATGTGCCGTGCTCCGGCGTCCGCCAAAAACAGAAACTGACACATTGAATAATAGAATAATACAGCGTTTTTCTGAAATATGACCCATATTAGATGCTGAATAAGTGGACGGCGACTAGACCATAACTCACAGGTTCAAGTTGCTCCACTGTCACGTGACGTCTCCTCAGGGGCGCAGTTGGCTCTCTCTCCTCTCACTTACTCACTCACTCGCCCTCTCTCTCCCTCTCTGGCGGAAGTGGCAGGCTCAAACAACCCGGTATTACAAGAAAACGTGGAGTTTTTGTACCGCTGTTTTTTTTTTTTTACATCCCTGACAGGAATTTATTATTGTTGTTCAAAGAAAAAAAAAAGAAAAGAAAAAAAACACACACACACAGGCAGAGGGCACTTTTTAAGACGAGGCAAAAAGGGCAGGGGCTCAAGCACCCATAGGGCCCTATGTGTGCACGTGCCTGCGTGTAGCTATGATAAAGGACACATGTTTTATTATTCATAGTTTGCTTAACAGTACTAGAATATTCTTATATGCTAGAAGTGACCAGATGTCCGAGATCAAAACTGAGAGAAGGGGAAAAAAACGTTCAGCTATTTTTAAGTTGAAGAAATAATATGATTAGGTTATACATACATGTGTATATCCTACATAAACATTGTATGAATACATTAGATATCTATATATCTTATAGTCTGTATCTCCGTTGCTGCAGCAGCAGAGAGTTTGTTCTCTCTTGACACTTTGTATTGATATTTTCTATTACATTCTCCTCTTAAATGATCATGTTTACAGTCATTGTTTTATATGCATTTTGTATGTATGTCGCTTTGGATAAAAGCGTCTGCCAAATACTTCAACATAAACATATATAAACACCTGAAAGTCTTTGTATCAGCTAAAACCACCAATCTGTTTCACTGGATTCAGAATAAAACCAAATTCTGTCTTACCCAACAATGTTAGTATTTGAATATTGTTACTTGAAGCTAGACTAAATTTAGACTTGTATAATACTGTACAGCCACTGTCCATCTGATTGTCTAGTTAGCCAACATATAGGCTCCTCATCACCACTTCAAGATGGCGGCCCAATTTCTCGCGTCACAGCAGCCAATGCTGCGTCTACTTATAACATGTATATGGGGGCGAGAGCTGGTTGTACAATTTCTCTCGCGAGATCTGGAAAAGAGCTGCTTACTTTTTCTCTCGCGAGATCTGACAAGACTGCGCGCGAACCGAACACGGCGAGGATAAAGCAAGATGGCGTCTGACGGTGAAGACGTTATTGCAGTCGTCACAGTTCAGTGTTCTTAATCTGTGCGTCCATGTACACATATATGTCCTTTATTACACTCTATTAAATAGAGTCATAATAACTGTTTGTATATTAGTCTGAGCGCACTTTGATGCTTCTCCAGCTAGCTTAGCCTGCTAGTTAGCTTAGCTTGTTAGCTGCTAACAAAGAGAGATGAAAACACATCGCTAAGCAGAGATCAAGTGTGAGTGTAAAGTGTTGTGATTGTGTGAAAATGTGCGAAAGAACCATAGCAGAGTACGAGGAGGAACTTTGTCCAACAAAAGAGGAGAAGGAGCGACAACATGAAAAACATCAAGTTGTGTTACACACAACAGGTTTGTTTACTTCTTACTCTCACATCTTTACTAACTTTATTTAACACTATTCCTAAATATATTGTCTATAGGAAGATGAATTGTCATGTGAGGATGATGCACTGATTGTTTTATGTTCACAAAAACGAGACAGTTTCAGACACACAATATTTATGAGAGGTTGATGTTCCTCTCAGTTTGTAACAATGTGTATCAACATGTTTACACAAAACTCACACAGTCACCGGGGGAAGATTCCAGAGAGCAGGTTAAGTGCAAAGTCCTGAGTATGTAAAGCTCGAGAGTTTGACCTCCAAAAATAAGAGAGGTAAGACAAAGTCAGAGTCCGTTACCATGGTAACTGACGCTGTAAACCTAGCCTGCTAGCTGGCAGGTTTGACAAGTTATTTATGTGTGTAAAAGCTATACTGACCTGTTATTTCCTTCATATTGGTGCAGCCATTAACCTACTACTACACCTACTACATCCACCTACTCAGTGGCCTAGTGGTTAGAGTGTCCGCCCTGAGATCGGTAGGTTGTGAGTTCAAACCCCGACCCAGTCATACCAAAGACTATAAAAATGGGAGCCATTACTTCCCTGCTTGGCACTCAGCATCAAGGGTTGGAATTGGGGGTTAAATCACCATAAAAATGATTCCCGGGCGTGGCCACCGCTGTTGCACACTGCTCCCCTCACCTCCCAGCGGGTGATCAAGGGTGATGGGCCAAATGCAGAGAACAATCTGGCCACACCTAGTGTGTGTGTGACAATCATTGGTATTTTAACTTTTTAATGTGGCAGTGATTGTGGAAAAAACAAAGCCTGATCTAAAGATGACATCTTGATCTCATACCATCTCAAACCAATTGGCCGTTCATTATTAAGTGAAATGTCTTAAAGTCGCTTAAATTCGTCTTTAACCAAGCAACATTATGTTTTATCTAGTTACTCGATTAATCGAAAACATTTCCAGTAGAACACTTGATGAATACAATTTTCAATAGCCACAGCCCTATATTTCATGTACAATTTAATATTTAGCATGTAGAAGTTAAAATGTGTTTTGTTTGTGTCCTGTAGACATCCATCAGCTGATTGGACACCAAGAAGAATGTCTCCCTCATCTGCAGGGGGACAGTTTCACTTTAGAGGATCCACAGCCCTCACATTTTAAAGGGGACGAGGAGGATCCACAGCCCCCCTATTTTAAAGAGGAAGAGGAGGGAGAGTTTCCTGTAGGGCAGGAGGAGGCTGATCTCAGCAAGTTTCCACTGACTGTTGTCTCTGTGAAGACTGAAGAGCATGAAGACAAAGCACCTGAGTCCTCACAGCTTCATCACAGTCCAAGTAAGCACAACATCCACATATCATCTCATACAATGTTTGTGACACATGTTCATCCGGGGGCCACATTTATGACTAAAGATGGAGATATACTTGCTTTTTAAAAATGAATGCTCATCAATCATCAACAGTGTAATTGCTGGGGTGTAACCATGTGACCTAGAGGCCGTCCTCCTTACCTCACGTGGTCAAATGAAGGCAAACATTCAATATGGCTACTGTTTATTTACCCACAGCAGCACACATGTCAGCATATTTCAAAGGTTTAGTGGTGAAGATTAGGGATGTATACCAAGTACCATTTTTTTAGTACTGGTTCCTGATTATGTCGTCCATGAGGACCGTGAAGATTCTGGACTAACGACACAACTATTTGTATTTTTAATTCCAGCTGACAGACGTAACTATGACACGTTGTCACATGGAGTTCAGCTGCCGCTGCTACACATTAACATCAGCTTTGAATAATGACAAATAAGGAAGCAACAACACGCAGAAGTTTGATGTGTGTGTTATTGACAAGAAGATGACATAACTGCATTTCACCTTGCACTGCACACATAGTTGACTTCTTTAAGACTTCAAATAAACAGCTGTTGATAAAAGACTTCCTGCTCTGAGATGTTACACAACATCATGTTGGAGGTGTTCAACCTTTGTGATAATAGGAATGCTCTTTAAAATGCCTTTTTTCACTTTTTTTATTTCCACAAATGACATGTAGTACTGATAAATACTGGTATTGGTAAGGAGTATCGATTAGGGTATCATATCGATAAATTCTTAACAATTTATATCCTTACTGAAGATACAAGCCAGATATCTTTAAAAAATTATATCAACGTTTATTTGGATGTAGTTACTTCTCTGCTGTCCAGCAATGTCTCAATCAATCTAGTTTATTAGTACTAATTAGCAAAGTTTTCTTGTCTTTCTAAAGTTTTTCTTTTGACAGCCCCCTCGTGGTAAAGTTGTCCGAGTGCAAACTATTTGTGGCTGATAAAACTTTCGGCGAATCAAAATTTAAGAAATTGTACAGGAAAGTTCATTACTTTTGAAGACGGCCAATAAAAACGCAATCAGAATCAGAAATACTTTCATAAGAGCAGACAAACATTACAGGGAGACAGAACAGGATCGCTGACGGCTCTGCCGACTTCCGGCGCCGCTTACAAAAAAGGTGAGAAACAGGTCAATGCTGGGGAGGGGGGAGAAAAAAAAATAAAGTCTCAGTGTGGGACCCTGTAGAGGGGGTCCAGACTGAGGCCAAAGAGAAAACAAAAACTTCATAGCCATAGCACACATAAACATGTGTGTAAGAGGGAAACATCAAAGAACACAAAGGACATTAAAGACATTAAAAGAGCAGAGCTGATGCAACCAGCTACTTCTACACACAGCCACAAAAGTCAAACAACAAAGAAAATACTAAAAAAAAATGTTTTTTCACTGTGGTGGCCTCTGTGGTGTTCCAAACCATCGTCTGCTGGGGTGGGGGGAACATGGCCAGAGACAGGAGCAGACCCAACAAAGCAACCAAGAGAGCCGACTCCACCCTCGGCCGCCCACCAACTCTCGGCCAGTGTCCAGTCCGCACGGATGAGCGAGGATACGTCCAAGGAGACCGAGGTGTCCGATACCTGCTCATTCAGCCAAGACACTGTGAAGCTTGTCCATCCCGGCTCTCAGCGCCAGCTCCGCAGTCCTGTCTCTTCATCCGCATCTCCTCCTGTCTCTCCAAACGGACTCTGGTGTGGCAGAGACCCAGCAGCTGGTCTCCATGGCCAAAAGGCTCCCGGGAGGCAGATCCAGAAGTTCACAAAAAAGCTCCGCAGAAGTCACCAAAGTGCCAGCCCTTGTCACACAGTCCCAAAGGGTCCCCAACCAAAAGGCAAAAAAATTTGAGCCGGTTATCTTCTCCAAGTCACGACACTGACATTGTCTTTGTGACTCCCGCTGACGTGCCGGTCCTCAAGTGACGGCGTGATAAGAGCGCACCGTCACAATAAACAAAACAAAACACCGGCAGAAAGCAATAATCCATTAAAAAAACAAGCAAACTGGAGTTTTGACCCGGAGAAGGCAGGTGGGTTACAAAAACTAAAAACTCTGCATCACAGGGACGCGCGGACTTATGGAAATGCACGTCCTTTTTCATTTCAATGCGTAAAAAGACATAAAAAGTGTGTTAACGCCAACACTGGTTATTAATGTGACTATCAGACAGCAGTCATTTGCATTAGACAATATTCTAATATAGGTGGTAGTGTTGCAACCATACCAATATTTTGGTACCGCTACTAAAATTATTTTGGTACTTTTCTAAATAAAGGGGACCACAAAAAATGGCATTGTCTTTATTTTAACAACAAATGTTAGTGTACATGAAACATATGTTTATTATTGCAGTTAAGTCCTTAAATAAAATGTTGAACATACTAGACAACTTGTCTTTTAGTAGTAAGTAAACAAACAAAGACTCCTAATTAGTCTATGCAGTAACATATTGTGTCATTTATACACCTATTATTTTCTACACATTATGAGGGACAAACTGTAAAAAATTGATTATTCATCCACTTGTTCATTTACTGTTAATATCTGCTTATTTTCTGTTTTAACATGTTCTATCTACACTTCTGTTCAAATGTAATAATCAATTATTCTTCTCTTCTTTGATACTTGACATTAGTTTTGGATGATACCACACATTTAGGTATGGATGTGATACCAAGTAGTTACAGGATCATACATTGGTCATATTCAAAGTCCTCATGTGTCCAGGGACATATGTCCTGACTTTATAAACATTATATACATTAAAAAAAAAACGAAAGAAGATGTTGTGATGCCAAAAAATATCGATGTAATCATAGTACAAACCCCGTTTCCATATGAGTTGGGAAATTGTGTTAGATGTAAATATAAACGGAATACAATGATTTGCAAATCATTTTCAAGCCATATTCAGTTGAATATGCTACAAAGACAACATACCGTATTTTCCGCACTATAAGGCGCACCTAAAAACCACAAATTTTCTCAAAAGCTAACAGTGCGCCTTATAACCCGGTGCGCTTTATTACGATTAATTTTCATAAAGTTTCGATCTCGCAACTTCGGTAAACAGCCGCCATCTTTTTTCCCGGTAGAACAGGAAGCGCTTCTTCTTCTACGCAAGCAACCGCCAAGGAAAGCACCCGCCCCCATAGAACAGGAAGCGCTTTAAGCAACCACCCGCCCCCGGAAGAAGAAGAAAAAACGCGCGGATATCACCGTACGTTTCATTTCCTGTTTACATCTGTAAAGACCACAAAATGGCTCCTACTAAGCGACAAGGATCCGGTTCATAAAAAGACGCAATCTCTCCATCCGCACACGGATTACTACCGTATTTCACAGCAACTGATATTCCTGTGAACCGCACTGTGGATACAACGGGAGCACGTACGGTGAATATTCGCACCACAGGGAATGAGAAGTCATCCTTCACTGTGGTTCTAGCTTGCCATGCTAACTTCCACCCATGGTGATATTCAAAAGGAAGACCTTGCCAAAAGAGACCTTTCCAGCCGGCGTCATCATAAAAGCTAACTCGAAGGGATGGATGGATGAAGAAAAGATGAGCGAGTGGTTAAGGGAAGTTTACGCGAAGAGGCCGGGTGGCTTTTTTCACACAGCTCCGAAGGCGAACACACCTTCACTAAGACGGGCAGACAGCCTCGGACGACATACGCCAACATTTGCCAGTGGATCGTAAATGCCTGGGCAGATATTTCGGTCACAACTGTGGTCCGAGCTTTCCGGAAGGCAGGATTCACAGAACAACAGCGACACTGACTCCCGATGACTTCGACGAGACGGAACCGGCCATTTTGGATACCACGCTTGCGCAACTTTTCAATTCGGACACCGAAGACGAAGAATTCGAAGGATTTACGAATGAAGAATAACTTCAGAAGGTGAGCGCTATGTTTATTTTGTGTGTTGTGACATTAACGTTCGAGCAACATTATGTTACTATTGCTCTACACCATTTTGAATTTTACTATGTTTGTGATTGCACATTTGCGTACATTTTGGGACAGAGTTGTTAGAACGCTGGTTTTCAATATATTATTAAAGTTTGACTGAACTATCTGACTGTTTTTTTGACATTCACTTTAGCGCAGCGTAGGCGCGGCTTATAGTCCGGGGCGGCTTATTGGTGGACAAAATTATGAAATATGTAATTCATAGAAGGTGCGGCTAATAATCCGGTGCGCCTTATAGTGCGGAAAATACGGTATTTGATGTTCAAACTCTTAAATATTTTTTTTTTGCAAATAATCATTAACTTTAGAATTTGATGGCAGCAACACGTGACAAAGAAGTTGGGAAAGGTGTCAATAAATACTGATAAAGTTGAGGAATGCTCATCAAAGACTTATTTGGAACATCCCACAGGTGTGCAGGCTAATTGGGAACAGGTGGGTGCCATGATTGGGTATAAAAGTAGATTCCATGAAATGCTCAGTCATTCACAAACAAGGATGGGGCGAGGGTCACCACTTTGTCAACAAATGCGTCAGCAAATTGTTGAACAGTTTAAGAAAAACCTTTTTCAACCTAGTGGAGGCCCTCAGGGATATTTTCGTTCACTTTTGTCTAAAAGCGCCATACTTGGCACAGGTGTAGCTCAGGGCATACTTCAATGATTTAGCTAGTGCGCCCGCGCCGATGACCTTTGGGGTCGCCACAGCGGCCAATCAAATATGGCCGCCACTGGTAATAGCTTTTGTCTCTAACATTTGAAACAGATGAGCTACAAATGTAAACTTCATGTCTATTTCATGTGTTTTGACAATTACAAATGTGTTGGAATGCTCATTTTTATTTTTGGGTGTGTCTAGACCCCTAATTTGCATATTTCCAAGTGGCGTTTTGCTATTCTGAAGACATTGGACGTCACTTGGGTGTTGTTCTGAGTCAAAACATGCATGATTCCTTTCTAATGTTTGTATGAAATGTCGGGGGGGGGGGGGGGGGGGGGGGTGACATTGGTTTCACAACTACTCTTTGGCTACTTGCGAGGAAGACCACATGGAGGCTGTCTTCTTCTCTCCCTTTTTTATTTGTTTTCATTATTTTTGGGGAGGTGAGGTTGTTGTTGTTTTTGTTCCCCAATTAGCTGCACCAAGTGTGCGCATCCAGGTTAGTGTGCTGGACCCTCATAGGCTTTGAGGAGTCCTGGTCCTTGAAGGACAATGTCATTGAATACCGTATTTTCCGCACCATAAGCCGCCCTGGGTTATAAGCCGCGCCTTCAATGAACGGCATATTTCAAAACTTTGTCCACCTATAAGCCGCCCCGTGTTATAAGCCGCATCTAACTGCGCTAAAGGAATGTCAAAAAAACAGTCAGATAGGTCAGTCAAACTTGAATAATATATTAAAAACCAGCGTGATGTGGGCGCGCATGGAGTCGTATATCAACATGGACGGAGCTGCGTGAAAAAAGCCACCCGGCCTCTTCGCGTAAACTTACCTTAACCACTCGCTCATCTTTTCTTCATCCATCCATCCCTTCGAGTTAGCTTTTATGATGACGCCGGCTGGAAAGGTCTCTTTTGGCAAGGTCTTCCTTTTGAATATCACCATGGGTGGAAGTTTCTGGCCATTAGCATGGCAAGCTAGAACCACAGTGAAGGATGACTTCTCATTCCCTGTGGTGCGAATATTCACCGTACGTGCTCCCGTTGTATCCACAGTGCGGTTCACAGGAATATCAAAAGTCAGTGGAACCTCGTCCATGTTGATAATGTTCTCTGGCCGGATCTTTTTTTCAGCTATCTTGTTTTTACAATATGCACGGAAAGTAGCCAGCTTTTCTTGAAAGTCTTTAGGCAGTTGCTGTGAAATAGTAATCCGTGTGCGGATGGAGAGATTGCGTCTTTTCATGAACCGGATCCCTGTCGCTTAGTAGGAGCCATTTTGTGGTCTTTACAGATGTAAACACACAAAGGAAATGAAACGTAATATTCGCGCGCTTCTTCTTCTTCTACAGGGGCGGGTGGTTGCTTACAGTAGAAGAAGAAGCGCTTCCTCTTCTACGGGGAAAAAAGATGGCGGCTGTTTACCGTAGTTGCGAGACCTAAACTTTATGAAAATGAATCTTAATATTAATCCATATATAAAGCGCACCGGGTTATAAGCCGCACTGTCAGCTTTTGAGTAAATTTGTGGTTTTTAGGTGCGGCTAATAGTGCGGAAAATACGGTACTCTTAAAGGTTCAGGAACATCCAGGTTAGTGTGCTGGACCCTCATAGGCTTTGAGGAGTCCTGGTCCTTGAAGGACAATGTCATTGAATAGTCTTAAAGGTTCAGGAACATCCAGGTTAGTGTGCTGGACCCTCATAGGCTTTGAGGAGTCCTGGTCCTTGAAGGACAATGTCATTGAATAGTCTTAAAGGTTCAGGAACATCCAGGTTAGTGTGCTGGACCCTCATAGGCTTTGAGGAGTCCTGGTCCTTGAAGGACAATGTCATTGAATACTCTCAAAGGTTCAGGAACAGATACCGTAAGACAGTTGGAAGGTAAGGTGCCATCAAATGTGTGTCCTGGTTGTAAACAATACTTGTGTCAAACCAAGGCAGCCCTGCTCAACAAAAATCATGGCCTCTAGCTACACTTTTTGCTTGCTTGCAATGTACGTCTGCCTCCCTTTCTGCTGCTCACTCCAGTCAGGCAGAAAAGAAGAGAGAAGAGAGGGGATGTGTGAGGCTCATTAGAACACCTTCATTCTTTCTATACACTTGCCTTCAGTTTGAAATTGTGAAGGAGCAATCTGAATCCTCAACTAGGGCAACAATTTGCGCTATAGTCAGAGGGTCAAAGGTTACCCTGGATTCACTGGTAGACAACTTCTTCTTCTTCTGATTGATTGATTGATTGAAACTTTTATTAGTAGATTGCACAGTGAAGTACATATTCCCTACAATTGACCACTAAATGGTAACACCCCAATAAGTTTTTACACTTGTTTAAGTCGGGTTCCACGTAATCAATTCATGGTACAAATATACACTATCATCATAATACAGTCATCACACAAGATAATCATATATTTATATTTATATTTATATTTATATATATATATATATATATATATATATATATATATATATATATATATATATATATATATATATATATATATATATATATACACTGTATATTTATGTGTATATGTTCAGTTTAACAGTCCAGTTGTGATTGATTGAATGCACTGAGAATTATACTGGACATTCTTTTGTAATTGCCACAAAATAACATGTAGTATTTTGTTAATTTCTTGCTAAAATTATTTTTATTTTATAGATATTTTCAAAGCAGAATATTGTCCTTAGGGCCCTCTGACACCTCATGGGGGACCCGTAAAATCTGTGCCTCTTAAGACCTCACTGTTGGCTTTGTACGCTCATGTTACTTCTCAACTAGTCAAAGTTGATGCTAATCCACCTGTTTCTTCTCCTTTTTACTGAATGTGAAAGCAAAAGTGAGTCCACTAATAACCAAATCGTAAAGCAGAATCGAAAATGAAATCTGAATTGGTCAAATCTTATCTATTTCCATCCCAGCATGTGTTTGTCTTCTTGTGTCCTGCAGACGTCTGTGAAAAATATCGTCCACCTGAGCAGCAGGAGGGGTCCTCCAGTATGGAGCAGAAGAGGTCACAGCACCTCCACGTGAAAGAAGAGGAGCCACAGCCCCCCCACTTTAAAGATGAAGAAAAACAGCGGCTGTCCCCCCACTTCATAGAGGAAGACAAGAGACACCTCATCAGTGTGAAGAGTGAAGATGATGAGGTCAAAGGTGAGAGAGAGGCGGAGCCTCCAAGCAGCAGCTCAACTCAACACATGACAACAGAAGCTGATGGAGACCACTGTGGAGGATCACAAGCAGACAAGCTCTTAGCTCCACTATCAGATAGTGAGGACACAACGTCACACTCTCCTGACACTGATGATGAACACTCTAAAGATGATGCAACATGTCACACTGACAACACACACTTCACATGTTCTCACTGTGACAAAACCTTTAAATACCATTGTCATCTGAGAGAACATATGAGAACACACACCGGAGAGAAACCTTTTTCTTGCTCAGAATGTGGTAGAGATTTTAGACTAAAACACATGCTGAAAGAACACATGAGAATACATACTGGAGAAAAACCTTTTTCATGTTCAATCTGCGGTAAAGATTTTACCCGAAGGCACCATTTGGAAACACACATGAGAATGCACACTGGAGAAAAACCTTTTTCATGTTCAATCTGCGCTAAAGATTTTACTCAAAGGCAATTTTTGAAAACACACATGACAATACACACTGGAGAAAAACCTTTTTCCTGCTCAGAATGTGGTAAAAGTTTTGTTACAAATACAAATTTAAAAGTACACATGAGAACACACACTGGGGAAAAACCTTTTATATGTCCAGTATGTGGTAAAAGTTATATAGAAAGACACCAATTAAAATTACACATGACAACACACTCTGGTGAAAAACCATACTCCTGTTCAAGCTGCCACAAAAGCTTTCGTTACCCAAAATCTTGTACAGTACACATGAGAACACACACTGGTGAAAAACCATACTCCTGTTCAAGCTGCAACAAAAGCTTTTGTCACCGACAATCTTTTACAGTACACATGAGAACACACACAGGAGAGAAAGTGTTGAGTTGCAGTGTGTGTGGTGAAAGATTCTCTTCTAAGTACCAGTGTAAGAAACACAAGTGTGCTGGTGAGAACAGCAGCAGCAAATGAAGATGCAGGATTTGAAATAAACTGTCAAAACTTTGTTAACTTTGACTTTCCAACATCAGCACATAAAACATGTGTGACATCATTGTTGTGTGTGTAACACAATCTTGTTAATACGATTTTAACACATATAGAGTAAATACTTCAGACTAGTGCTTTTATTTCAGTCAAGTACATGAGTTAATATACACATTTGTGTACTTTAAAATGAACAGAACAATTTGACTGAAAAGGTGAGAATAAACAGTACATAAAATATGTTACATACAATAAACATTTTATATGTAGATATTCATAATTCACTTTTATACTTATTCATAATAGTGTTTTATATATGTTTTTCAAAATAATGAAGGGTTACATATTTTATTTTCTAATTGTAGATGATTCCATAGATGAACTCCTTTATATGATGTACATATTTGTTTTACATGTGTTCATACCTTTGCTTTTGAGTACTCATAAATCCCTCTTAGTTCATATTTACTGGTTCACATCTGAAACATCTTCTGGACCACTTCTGGAAGCATATTATTATTTACTTTATACATCATTTGAGCAGTTGTCTTTTATACAATTTTAAAATGTGTGACTTTATGAATCATTTGTTGGGTCTCAATAATCCATTCTATTAATTGTCTTTATTACTCTCTTTTGTTAATGATTATTGTTTTGTGATTGTTTTATATGTATTTCCCAGACCTTTATGCAATAAACAATATATGCTTCAACTGAAGTTGGGTACAATAATTGTAGTTAATATTTGTGGGTGTGTATTTTATTCTGTTTAGTATTGCACTCCATTTTTTTTTACGTTTTCTTTATGATTTATATGTAGTGTCCAGCTTACTTCATCATCTATATTAACTCATAAAAATGTGATTACCTTTATTCCTTCCATTTCAATATTATCCATCATAACTTGTGTTTTACATTTTTACAATCTCCAAATATGATATATTTAGTTTTTTTTAAGTTTAGTGACAGTTTATTGATGTGCAGCCATCTTTTTATGGTCAAGTTCTCTCTGGATAAAATAAGATGAGAGTTAAATCAAGCGGTAATGAAGGTGAAGAATGTAAGATTATTATATACATAATTATATATAGTTACACTCAGTAGTGACAATTAAAGACACTTTCATCCTGTTCATTTGAGCAAAGAAAAAGAGTAATATTCTAAACCATAGAAGAATATTAATATCAGCAGTCAATATTCCAACATTGTGAAGCTGAGCTATGATTAAAAACATATTCAGCTTTAAAGGCTTTATGAGAGTGATGTCATTATCAGAATCAGAAATACTTTATTAATCCCAGAGGGGAAATTAAAATGTTCAGCACTGTTATAAACATGTGAATATTCAATGTAATAATATATGATATTAATACCATAATAAAGTGGTACGTTTGGGGATGTGTAATATTGTTTGTATGAACATCCTGAATGTTTTTGTGCTAGAATTGTTTGAATTAGTAGAGAGTGGAAAAAAATGAGGCAGTGATGATAATAATGGTTTGTTTTAAGCCTGTTTATGAATAATTAAAGATTAGGTTATGGTAGATAACTGCAAGATCATATATACATTTAAATCAGATCAAGACATGATTGACATTAGTTTGAGCAAAATTAGAAAGCAATGCGGTTGCAAAAGCTGTGCAACAAGATAATAAAAGAAAACATCAAAGTGGGAGAACGAAAGGGGTCAAGAGGAGGAGAACATTTAGATGATTTGAAAAGAGAAATAAAATGGGAAATGTCACAATGATGAAGAGAATGATGGCATTTAGAAACGGAGAAAAGACGGAGAGCGAATCTGTGCTAGTGCAGTTTGTGGAGGAAGTCCTCCTGGAATTAATCATGATAGACTTTTTAAGCTTCTACGTTAGAGCTTACGTCCCACACCCACTACCTTCTTTCATGTGACAACGCTATGTAGTGTGTGTCATGCTAAGTGGGCACATAGTAGTGTGTGTCATGCTAAGTGGGCACATAGTAGTGTGTGTCATGCTAAGTGGGCACATAGTAGTGTGTGTCATGTGGAGGGGAGCATGAATGTGGAGACAATGAACAGGTCAAGTGTTGTGACTGTAGGGGGAATCACACAGCAGTGTCATAAGGAAACAGGCAACAGAAGTACAACAAATGAGAGTAGAAAGAAATATTCCATACGCAGAGGCAGTTGAAGTAAGACATGAAGAAAGTGGAGAAGAAGACAGAAGTGAGAATAGTTGAAGTAATAAAAAACAACAAATACAGGAACAAACTAGTTGTGTTCCTGGCATATGTAATAAAGTGTACAGAACAGGCAAGAAATAAGACTGAAAAGATCAAAATAGTCGTCAAAGCTGCAGCAACATTTTTGACATGTAAAAGAAGTATCTTGGGAACAGGTGCAAGGTGAACTACAGAGAGTAGACAAAATGGAGTCATGTGACCACAATCCAACGCCATGTTGATTGTTCAGTGGAATGTCAGAAGTCTAACAGCAAACGGACAGGAATTAAAGGGATATGTTGGGGGGGAAAAGGATCTGGAAAAGGAAATGAATCCAAATGACAGCATTTGTAATGTTATAAGTCCCAAATCACATGTGAGTCACACACGGTCTGGTTCTAGTAGATCAAGCACCTCCTCAGAGGCTGAAAGGGCTGCCCTCGCTGTCTGCTCTGCAGCTCTAAAAGGAAAACATGCATTGGAAGAGGAGGAGGAAAGGACAAAAAGGAAATTTGAAGAGGAAGAGGAGGAGTCACAGATGAAAAATAAATTGGAAGAGGAGAGAGAAAGGATGAGAAAGAAAAAGTAAATGCTGGACTTGGATGGTCAGTTGGCAGCTGCTGGACGCTCCCAGCGGACACTGAGCGCAGGATACAGTCCTTTGAAAGCAAGTGTTCCAGAAGAATGTTCCATGTATCATACAGTGAATGATGATGTTAGACAGCTAGTTAGCACCCATGCTGGCCAACAGGAAGCTCTCCTCTCAACAGTTAAACGTGGCAAGCTGACCTGGTTGGGTCATGTGACAAGGCACACCTCCCTGTCAAAGACCATCCTGCAGGGAACAGTAGAGGGGAAGCGGAGACCAGGCAGGCAGAGAAAGGCCTGGATGGACAACATCAAAGAATGGACTGGCTGCAGCTTCCCAACCCTGCTACCAACAGCAGAAGATTGTGAGCGCTGGAGATCCCTGACTGCCCAAGCATCCACCATGACACCCCTACGGCCTCCTAGGCCATGGGATGAGTGAGTGAGTGAGTGAGAGAGATGCAAAATTAGCAGTTTTAAAAGCTCCCAGCCTTCATGCTCCCTCACATACAACATCTGATGGCATGAACTCCTACTTAAAGAGAACCAAGGAACCACCAGTCACTCTCAACCCCCAGGCTAAAGACTAAGAGAACCAGTCACTCTTAACCCCCAGACTAAAGACTATCAACCCCCCACACAGCAGCAGTCAAGCCAAGCTTCACCACCACCTCCACCACAGCCTATACACCATCCATCTGAGCAACAACAAATAGCAGCATGGCAACTACAACATAGGACACCACCTCCCATTCAACCACCCACATTTTGGCAAGAGCAACAGTCCATGCTTTCACACCTTAAACCCATTCAGGTACAACCACAACCACCACCCTCTTTACCAAAACAGCAGCAGGTCTGTTGGAATACAGTACAGGACCATAGCCCGACAACCCACATGGACCCCCTGTACAGCAGTCAAGGCAAGCTAACATTTCCCCTCCAACCAATGGCACCCCTACTGTACGTGATTTATTGCACAGGCAAAATGAGATTGCAACATTGCAAATGTCGTTGCAAACTTCTCATCTACTCCCACCAAGGGAGATTCCCTATTTTGATGGCGATCCATTACTGTACAGAACCTTTGTCAGAGCATTTGTGCAAGAACACAAGCAACAAAGGAGACTGTTTGTACTATCTGGAAATGTACACTAGTGGTCAAGCTGAAGAACTGGTGCGTAGCTGTCAACACATGCCCCCAGATAGAGGCTATGACATGGCAAAGTATTTGTTGGAAAAACACTTTGGTGAGCAGTAGCAGAGAACAGCAGCTTACCTGGAGAAAGTGTTTAACTGGCCTCTGTTGAAGTCTGAAGATGTACGAGCTCTGCAAGCCTACTCTCTTTACCTTGGAGAATGTTGCACTGCCATGGAAAACGTGCAGTACATGCAGGAACTTAACATGCCAGCTAACATAAACTGTCATCTTCAAGCTGCCGTACACGCTGCGAGAAAGCTGGAGAGTCTCTGCATGCAACATATTGGAAAACCACCATCGCAGACCTCAGTTCTCAGACATTGTAGCATTCATTGAGCGACAGGTGGAAATAGTCTCTGACCCAGTCTTTGGAGACATTGAGAATGCAGCACAGTGTACAGAAAGTAAACCTGTGACAGGAATGAAATCACAAGGTAAACCCAAATTCCAAGGTAACAGTTTTGCCACGACCATTAATATCAAAACCCCTGAAGCGGAAGATCAAACCAGATTTAAAGCTGCTCCAAAGCAAAGTGCATCTGCTCGTAGCACACGCCTGGGTTTGCTGCTCTACAATTCACGCTCTTGAGAAGACCCACAGGGAGAAGAGAACTTTCATAAGACAGAAAGGAATCTGTTTTGGGTGTCTTCATGTTGGACATCTTAGCAGGCATTGTGACAAGCGCTTGACCTGCAAGGTCTGCAAGCAAAACCATCCAAGTCTGCTTCTTATTGGTCAGAAGGAAAGAGCAAGCAACATAAATGCAAACCAAAATAAGGCAAGGGAACTATCTGTGAGTAATGCACAAGTATCTCTGCAAACATGTGGACAAACGGGAGCTGGTAACGGAAATGGAATTGTGTCAATTGTGCCTGTGCAGATAAAGTCCAGCAAAGGACACACAGTCATACAAACCTCAGCATTCCTGGATCCGGGCAGCACAGATACATTTTGTTCTGAAAGCTTGATGACAAAGCTCAACTTGAAACAAAGAAAAATCAGTCTCCTAACCATGGGCCCAAAAACATCAGTTTTCAGTTACTTCTGACGGACTTAAAGATTTCCAGCCTCACTGGGCAACAGTTCTACGACCTTCCCAAGGTCTACACCCAAAGAAGGATGCCCGTAACGACAAGCAACCTCATCAATGAAGAGGAGTTGGCTAAATGGCCATACTTGGATGGCGTCACTCTTCCTCGTATTCAAGGCGATGTCGAGCTAGTGATTGGGACATATGCATCTAAACTGCTTGAACCCTGGGAAGTGGTCAACAGTCGTGGAAATGGACCGGATGCCGTTAAGAGCCTATTGGGGTGGCTCATTAATGGCCTTCCTCATTACAGTGAGAAGAGGAGTAACTGATCACTTACTTCTCCCATTGGAAACGGTTGAAGAGGTCAGTTGCCTGGATCCTGAAAATAAGGACTCTACTGGAGATGAGTCAAAAGAGGAAACTACTAAGTGCTGACAAAGTGGATCAGGAAATGATGCGCATTAAAGCTGCACGGAAACACCAAACTCAAAGATGATTATTATTTGTTTATTTTTATGGCTCCATTGTTATTATTTTGAGTTGTTCATGGCATCCTGTTCTTCTCAATTAGGGGCCGCAGTGTTGGAGCCAAATTTCCTTATTTCTTTATATTGTTTTTATTTTGTTTTCTCTGATTGATGGCTGGCCTCAGTTCATGCTGAATTTCCCTTTCGGCAGATTGCTCCGCCCACTTCCTGTTGCGAACCAG
Organism: Nerophis lumbriciformis; assembly: GCF_033978685.3. Taxonomy (NCBI): domain Eukaryota; kingdom Metazoa; phylum Chordata; class Actinopteri; order Syngnathiformes; family Syngnathidae; genus Nerophis; species Nerophis lumbriciformis. The sequence continues at coordinate 40,485,876 of NC_084573.2, read as the reverse complement.
GAAGTGTTGACAGGGATGGGACTGTTGCTATGGTGCGGTTGCCATGGTAGCCTCCTTTTAATTGGGTTCAGCTGGGAACACTCGGGGGCGATTGCATGGAGGACAAACAGTTTTGGAGCGTGTGGTGTGTGGTCAGGTCTCGCTGCTGTGACAATGTCATTCAAGGTCAGCATACATTATGTTCTATAACCTACATTTCATTTCATTTTCATAGCTTGGAATAAACAGATTGTCATATCCAAACACATTTCTACAGAAGTGGACATTCAATCATTTGCAGGCGTCAAAGTGGTCAACACAGTCGTCCTCAGTATCAGCCCAAAGGTAAGGGCTTTACAATGATAATAAAATGATTGTACAAATGTGATGAATTCATCTTGATACTGTCCTGCCACAGTGAAGATGTTTACCTTTCAAAGGGCAAATTCCTCCCAGGGTCTTTTGTCCTAATGACTGTCTGGATAAAGTGAGGAGACTATAATTTAGGAAAACAATTTATTTGACAAATGGACTAGAAGAAGTTACACATTTTTACAGGTAGCTAAATTGGACAGAACACCTGCATCATCTTCTCAACAACACCCACATTCTTACATACAACATGTTTAAGAATGGCGGTAATAAATAAATATAATGTTAGTAAACATGTGAGAGTAGGAAGTAAACAAACCTGTTCTGTGTAAAAATACAGAACTATAATTCCCACCTTTAGACTTTCTCCATCACACGCCATCTTGCTTTTTCCTCCTTCTTCTTCTTCTTTCTATTCCCAGCAGACTAGTAGAACATCTTAGGTGTATTGCTGCCCTCCACATGCTATTAACAGAATGTCCTCCTTCTGTCCTATGGCCCACACTACAGACTTGGACACAAACAGGACAGAAAGTAAAAAGCAGCTTTAAGGAGGTCAAAAGAAAATGTATGCATTCTTTCTAACGGCCGCTGGGTGGCAGCAGAGGCTCCATGTATTACCTGAAGAAACATTTGACTTCTGACCTTTCCACATTATTTATCTCATCTTTACTGCTGGAGTTCAGCTCACTGAGGATGTTAGCTCCATTTTGGTATTTGAATTATCTTGAATTATTCATAAACAGGCTTAAAACAAACCATTATTATCATTACTTTTTTTTCCCACTCTCTATTAATTCAAACAATTCCAGCACAAAAACATTCAGGATGTTCATACAAACAATATTAAACATCCCTAAACGTACCACTTTATTATGGTATTAATATCATATATTATTACATTGAATATTCACATGTTTATAACAGTGCTGAACATTTTAATTTCCCCTCTGGGATTAATAAAGTATTTCTGATTCTGATAATGACATCACTCTCATAAAGCCTTTAAAGCTGAATATGTTTTTAATCATAGCTCAGCTTCACAATGTTGGAATATTGACTGCTGATATTAATATTCTTCTATGGTTTAGAATATTACTCTTTTTCTTTGCTCAAATGAACAGGATGAAAGTGTCTTTAATTGTCACTACTGAGTGTAACTATATATAATTATGTATATAATAATCTTACATTCTTCACCTTCATTACCGCTTGATTTAACTCTCATCTTATTTTATCCAGAGAGAACTTGACCATAAAAAGATGGCTGCACATCAATAAACTGTCACTAAACTTCAAAAAAACTAAATATATCATATTTGGAGATTGTAAAAATGTAAAACACAAGTTATGATGGATAATATTGAAATGGAAGGAATAAAGGTAATCACATTTTAGGAGTTAATATAGATGATGAAGTAAGCTGGACACTACATATAAATCATAAAGAAAACATTTAAAAAAATGGAGTGCAATACTAAATAGAATAAAAGAATTACTTACAAATATTAACTACAGTTATTGTACCCAACTTTAGTTGAAGCATACATTGTTTATTACATAAAGGTCTGGGGACATACATATAAAACAATCACACAACAATATTCATATTACACAAGAGAGTAATAAAGACAATTAATAGAATGGATTATTGAGACCCAACAAATGATTCATAAAGTCACACATTTTAAAATTGTATAAAAGACAACTGCTCAAATGATGTATAAAGTCAATAATAATATGCTTCCAGAAGTGGTCCAGAAGATGTTTCAGATGTGAACCAGTAAATATGAACTAAGAGGGATTTATGAGTACTCAAAAGCAAAGGTATGAACACATGTAAAACAAATATGTACATCATATAAAGGAGTTCATCTATGGAGTCATCTACAACTAGAAAATAAAATATGTAACAGTTGATTATTTCGAAAAACCTATACAAAAACACTATTATGATTAAGTATAAAAGTGAATTATGAATATCTACACGTTTACTGTAACACATTTTATGTACTGTTTATTCTCACCTTTTCAGTCCAATTGTTCTGTTCATTTTAAAGTACACAAATGTGTATATTAACTCATGTACTTGACTGAAATAAAAGCACTAATCTGAAGTGTCTAATCTATAAATGTTAGAATCATATGAACAAGGTTGTGTTACACACACAACAATGATGTCACACATGTTATATGTGCTGATGTTGTTAGAAAGTCAAAGTGAAAGTTTAGACAGTTTATTTCAAATCCTGCATCTTCATTTGCTGCTGCTGTTCTCACCAGCACACTTGTGTTTCTTACACTGGTACTTAGAAGAGAATCTTTCACCACACACACTGCAACTCAACACTTTCTCTCCTGTGTGTGTTCTCATGTGTACTGTAAGAGTGTTTAGGTGACGAAAGCATTTGTTGCAGCTTGAACAGGAGTATGGTTTTACACCAGAGTGCGTTCTCATGTGTACTTTTAATTGCTGTCTTTCTATATAACTTTTACCACATACTGAACATATAAAAGTTTTTTCTCCAGTGTGTATTCTCATGTGTGCTTTGAAATGGTGCTGTCGAGTAAAACCTTTACCGCAGATTGAACATGAAAAAGGTTTTTCTCCAGTGTGTGTTCTCATGTGTGTTTTCATATTATGTCTTTGTCTAAAACTTTTACCACATACTAAACACATAAAAGGTTTTTCTCCAGTGTGTGTTCTCATGTGTACTTTTAAACATCGACTTGTTATAAATCTTCTACCACATTCTGAGCAGGAAAAAGGTTTTTCTCCAGTGTGTATTCTCATGTGTTCTTTCAAATCGTGCCTTTGAGTAAAATTTTTACCACAGATTGAACATGAAAAAGGTTTTTCTCCAGTGTGTGTTCTTATGTGTCTTTTCAAATCGTGACTATGAGTAAAACCTTTACTGCACATTGAACATGAAAAAGGTTTTTCTCCAGTGTGTGTTCTCATGTGTCTTTTCAATTTACTAGGATATTTAAAAGTTTTGTCACAGTGAGAACATGTGAAGTGTGTGTTGTCAGTGTGACATGTTGCATCATCTTTAGAGTGTTCATCATCAGTGTCAGGAGAGTGTGACGTTGTGTCCTCACTATCTGATAGTGGAGCTAAGAGCTTGTCTGCTTGTGATCCTCCACAGTGGTCTCCATCAGCTTCTGTTGTCATGTGTTGAGTTGAGCTGCTGCTTGGAGGCTCCGCCTCTCTCTCACCTTTGACCTCATCATCTTCACTCTTCACAGGGACACCAGTCACTGGCATCTTGGTGACATCAACCTCCTCCAGTCCTTCAACATGCTCTCCCTGCTGACTGATGCTGTGTTCCTCCTCTTCCTCTTTAATGTGAGGGCTCAGTGGGTATTCCGCTTCATTCTTAATGTGGGAGGGCTGTGGCTCCTCCGTCCGCATCCTGAAGCTCCACTTTTGTTCACTCTCACCTTTGACCTCATCATCTTCACTCTTCACACTGATGAGGTGTCTCTTGTCTTCCTCTATGAAGTGGGGGGACAGTCGCTGTTTTTCTTCAACTTGAAAGTGGGGGGGCTGTGGCTCCTCTTCTTTCACGTGGAGGTGCTGTGACCTCTTCTGCTCCATACTGGAGGACCCCTCCTGCTGCTCAGGTGGACGATATTTTTCACAGACGTCTGCAGGACACAAGAAGACAAACACATGCTGGGATGGAAATAGATAAGATTTGACCAATTCAGATTTCATTTTCGATTCTGCTTTACGATTCGGTTATTAGTGGACTCACTTTTGCTTTCACATTCAGTAAAAAGGAGAAGAAACAGGTGGATTAGCATCAACTTTGACTAGTTGAGAAGTAACATGAGCGTACAAAGCCAACAGTGAGGTCTTAAGAGGCACAGATTTTACGGGTCCCCCATGAGGTGCCAGAGGGCCCTAAGGACAATATTCTGCTTTGAAAATATCTATAAAATAAAAATAATTTTGGCAAGGAATTAACAAAATACTACATGTTATTTTGTGGCAATTACAAAAGAATGTCCAGTATAATTCTCAGTGCATTCAATCAATCACAACTGGACTGTTAAACTGAACATATACTGTATACATAAATATACAGTATATATATATATATATATATATATATATATATATATATATATATATATATATATATATATATATATATACATATACACACATACTCCGCCTTCCACTTGATTGTAGCTGAGATAGGCTCCAGCACTGCCCGCCACTCCGAGAGGGATAAGCAGTCGAAAATGGATGGATGGATGGATATATATATATACATATAAACACACATATGTACAGTGGTGGTCAAAAGTTTACATACACGTGTAAAGAACATCATGTCATGGCTGTCTTAAGTTTCCAATCATTTCTACAACTCTTGTTTTTTTGTGATGTAGTGATTGGAGCACATACTTGTTGCTCACTAAAAACATTCATGAAGTTTGCTTCTTTTATGAATTTATTATGGCTCTACTGAAAATGTGAGGGTGAAAAGTATACATACAGCAATGTTCATATTTGCTTACATGTCCCTTGGCAAGTTGACCTGCAATAAGGCGCTTTTGGTAGCCATCCACAAGCTTCTGCTTGACCACTTGACCACTCCTCTTGACAAAATTGGTGCAGTTCAGCTAAATTTGTTGGTTTTCTGACATAGACTTGTTTCTTCAGCATTGTCCACACGACTTTGGGAAGGCCATTCTAAAACCTTCATTCTAGCCTGGTTTAGACATTCCTTGACCACTTTTGAGGTGTGTTTGGGGTCATTGTCCTGTGGGAACACCCAACTGCGCCCAAGACCCAACCTCCGGGCTGATGATTTTAGCTTGTCCTGAACAATTTGGAGCTAATCCTCCTTTTTCATTGTCCCATTTAAAGCAGCAGTTCCATTGGCAGCAAAACAGGCCCAGAGCATAATACTACCGCCACCATGCTTGACGGTAGGCGTGGTGTTCCTGGGATTAAAGGTGTTACCTTTTCTCCCACAGAACTTTCCTCCAGAAGGTCTTATCTTAGTCCATGTGATGTCAGTTTAAACAAAAATGGAGCTGTTTGGCCACAATACATTACATGATATACATTACAATCAATTGAAATCGGTACAATACCACCTTTGAAAAGTACCACTTCCGCTCTTTCATCTGAGTGACTACAGGGTGGAGGCACACACACAAAGTGCATACAAGCAATAACATCTTGAAGAGGAAGAAAGACAAAAAACTACAATTCTACTGGTTAATAATGAGGGTGTGAAGTACAACATGGAGGTATTTGGCCTTCAAAACTAACAATAAAAGGTGAGGCTTTAAACAGGGAGGCACCGCGTTGCAAGTACTGTTTTACACCTTTCCTGCTGGGATGTTCACTTCTCCTTTATTTAACTGCAAACTGTATCAGTGTTCAATTAACATCAATACTAGCTCAAATGTTTTGTCATCTCATTGAATTGAACGCTGGCTGTGAAGATTGTGTATTCGATGTGAGAGGTGTCACTAGTCTTTATTTTTGTTGGCCAAACTGTTGCACTGAACTACAAGGAGGCGTTGTTGGAGAAGAACAAAGCTTGTTTATTAGACTTCATCTTCATTAGCCAAACTGCTTTGACTTTTATATTAATATCAAAAAGTAAACGCCATGATTTATTTACATTTATTGTGTTTTTTTCATGTCACAAAGGTGTTCCGGTTCGCCGTGAGTGACCGCTTGCTGTTGCTGTTGCGAAAAAGCTAAGTATCTATCTGTGTGCTTTTAATTGTTTTGCAGCTTTCTTTACTACTTCCCAAACATACTTAGTAGTACTATTTAACTTGCAAATCACCTGATCCCTGTCTCACCCTAGCTAGCTAGCTGCTAAGCTAACGGAGCTAGCGCAGAGAAGGCGGCGCCGGTCTGAAGGAATCTGCCCCCGCATACTGCAACCACCACTTCCCTGAAGACAGCAGGAACTTCCCTCAGTGACAGAAAATACTGTGAGTATGATGGCTCCCTGCACTAATATACCATGAAAACCTTAACCCCAATCTAAGTAATAAATATAAATCATTTGAGGTGCTTACTATGAGGTCTTTCGCACCGCTGTTTGTTATTTTAATTATAAGTGTGCCAAATCACCTATATTTGATCATTATCTAATGGAAATGACTGCTGTCTGATAATCACATTAATAACACAATAACAATCATGTGTCTGAGTTAAAGGCCTACTGAAAGCCACTACTACCAGTCTGATAGTTTATACATCAATGATGAAATCTTAACATTGCAACACATGCCAATACGGCCGGGTTAGCTTACTAAAGTGCAATTTTAAATTTTGCGCGGAATATCCTGCTGAAAACGTCTCGGTATGATGACGTCAGCGCGTGACGTCACGGATTGTAGAGGACATTTTGGGACAGCATGGTGGCCAGCTATTAAGTCGTCTGTTTTCATCGCAAAATTCCACAGTATTCTGGACATCTGTGTTGGTGAATCGTTTGCAATTTGTTCAATGAACAATGGAGACAGCAAAGAAGAAAGCTGTAGGTGGGAAGCGGTGTATTGCGGCCGACTGCAGCATCACAAACACAGCCGGTGTTTCATTGTTTACATTCCCGGAAGATGACAGTCAAGCTTTACCATTGGCCTGTGGAGAACTGGGACAACAGAGACTCTTACCAGGAGGACTTTGAGTCGGATACGCAGACGCGGTACCGTGAGTACGCATGCAGCTGCGGCCTCCAAACATTTGATCGCTTGCCCGTACGTGCGTGCCGCTATGTGCATGTCACGTACGTAACTTTGGGGACTTTGGGGAAATATATGTGCTGTATGAACTTTGGGGAGGTGAACGGTACTTTGGGCTGTGGGATTGAGTGTGTTGTGCAGGTGTTTGAGTTATATTGGCGGGAGGGGGGAGGTGTTTGTTATGCGGGATTAATTTGTGGCATATTAAATATAAGCCTGGTTGTGTTGTGGCTAATAGAGTATATTGTGTTTATTTACTGTTTTAGTCATTCCCAGCTGAATATCAGGTCCTCACAGCATCTTCCCTATCTGAATGGCTCCCACTGCCCTCTAGTCCTTCACTCTCACTTTCCTCATCCACAAATCTTTCATCCTCGCTCAAATTAATGGGGAAATCGTCGCTTTCTCGTTCCGAATCGCTCTCGCTGCTGGTGGCCATGATTGTAAACAATGAGCTCCACAACCTGTGACGTCACGCTACTCGTCTGCTACTTCCACTACAGGCAAGGCTTTTTTTATCAGCGACCTAAAGTTGCGAACTTTATCGTCGATGTTCTCTACTAAATCCTTTCAGCAAAAATATGGCAATATCGTAAAATGATCAAGTATTGAGTTTGAGTTTATTTCGAACATGCAATCATACAACATGATACATCACAATCTCCAGTTTCTCTATTCAACATGTTCGAAAAGGAGTAGGAAGAAGCAGAGCTTATTTAATCCTACCCCTTTTCTTTTACATAACAGTTGCTAAAACTTTTGTTCACTTCCTGTTCTCAATTTATTCACAATATACTCCATAAGTAATCACAATAAAAATAAGTAAATAAATAATAATTGGTGAAGTAAGTTACATTTCATATGTTGAGATAAGTAAGATTATTTTGTGAGTGAAAGAATGGATGAGTTAAATAAATACAGAATGTTTATCTTCTTCTTTATACTTTGTAAACACTTTAAGTTTGAAGAGTTTCTTGAAGTGGATCATATTAGTACATTGTTTGATTGCTTTGCTTAATCCATTCCATCATTTAATTCCACATACTGATATACTGAAGGTCTTAAGTGTTGTACGTGCATACAAATGTTTTAAATTACATTTCTCTCTAAGATTATATTTCTCCTCTTTTGTTGAGAAGAATTGTTGTATATTCTCGGGTAGCAGGTTATAGTTTGCTTTGTGTATCATTTTAGCTGTTTGCAAATTCACTATGTCGTAGAATTTCAGTATCTTTGATTCAATAAATAAAGGATTTGTGTGTTCTCTATAGCCAACATTATGTATTATTCTAACTGATCTTTTTTGTAACACCGTTAATGAATGAAGTGTACTTTTGTAGTTATTTCCCCATATTTCTACACAGTAACTCAGATATGGTAACACTAGTGAGCAGTAGAGAATATGAAGTGATTTTTTGTCTAGAACATGTTTTGCTTTATTCATTATTGACGTGTTTCTTGCTACTTTATGTTGTATATTTTTTACGTGAGATTTCCAGTTCAATTTATCATCAATCATTATACCAAGAAATTTGGTTTCATTTAGTATGACACATAGAATGGACCTGCTGTCCCCGTTTAAATAAGAAAATCGCATTTCAGTAGGCCTTTAATGAAAAGTAATCTAACACGTCATGTTCATGTTAATGATGAAATATAAAGCTAGTAAACATGTGAGAGTAAGAAGTAAACAAACCTGTTCCGTGTAACACAACTTGAGGTTTCTTGAAAAAAGAGTCCAGTAGTTGACGTAGTCTCTTGTTCTCTTCTTTTGTCCGAGAAAGTTCCTCTTTGTACTCTGCTATCGTTCTTTCACACAATCACAACACTTTACACTCACACTTGATCTTAACTAATGTGTGTTGTTCAAATCCGCCTCTCTTTGTTAGCAGCTAACAAGCTAAGCTAACTAGCGCGCTAAGCTAACTAGCGCGCTAAGCTAACTAGCATGCTAAGCTAACTAACGCGCTCAAACAACCAGCAAGCTAAGCGGGCCTAATAATGTCCAAAGTTGACTGAGACGAGTGGAGTTTATCCTGACACGGAGGATGAATAAAGTGTAGTTAGTAGCGAGGCTTAGAAGCGTGTGTGGAGTGAAGGAGGATTTTGCTGCAAAGCGCATATCCTCCACGCATGCGTCACTTTCTTCTTCTTTTTGTTTAATGGCGGTTGGCAAGCAACCTTGCGGTGTGCATTACCGCCACCTACTGTAATGGAGTGTGGACCGAGGTGGACCCCGACTCTATATTCTTTTATTTAACCCCGTGTTTTTTTTAAATATGTGTATAATGCTTTATAACCTATGCCTCAAATATCTTCCACTGCTAACCTAATCTTCTCTTTCGCTAACTTACTTTCCAGTATTTCCCTTTCTCTATTGTATTTCCTCCATGTGTCCTACACTTTCTATGGCAACAGTCACACAGTCATGTAGTATCAATGTCACTGTCAATGTCAATCAACTATTTAGATATCATGTATGTCCTAGTAATAATGTCTTCTTATTATTACACCTACTCTCTTTGTAATACTCTCAACCTTTTCTTTTTCTTTCTTTCTTTCAGTGTGTGTGTCTGTCAGCGTGTGTGTCTGTCAGCGTGTGTGTCTGTCAGCGTGTGTGTCTGTCAGCGTGTGTGTCTGTCAGCGTGTGTGTCTGTCAGCGTGTGTGTCTGTCAGCGTGTGTGCCTGTCAGCGTGTGTGCCTGTCAGCGTGTGTGTCTGTCAGCGTGTGTGTCTGTCAGCGTGTGTGTCTGTCAGCGTGTGTGTCTGTCAGCGTGTGTGTCTGTCAGTGTGTGTGTCTGTCAGTGTGTGTGTCTGTCAGCGTGTGTGTCTGTCAGCGTGTGTGTCTGTCAGCATGTGTGTCTGTCAGTGTGTGTGTCTGTCAGCGTGTGTGTCTGTCAGTGTGTGTGTCTGTCAGCGTGTGTGTCTGTCAGCGTGTGTGTCTGTCAGCGTGTGTGTCTGTCAGCGTGTGTGTCTGTCAGTGTGTGTGTCTGTCAGTGTGTGTGTCTGTCAGCGTGTGTGTCTGTCAGCGTGTGTGTCTGTCAGCGTGTGTGTCTGTCAGCGTGTGTGTCTGTCAGCGTGTGTGTCTGTCAGTGTGTGTGTCTGTCAGCGTGTGTGTCTGTCAGTGTGTGTGTCTGTCAGCGTGTGTGTCTGTCAGCGTGTGTGTCTGTCAGCGTGTGTGTCTGTCAGCGTGTGTCTGTCAGCGTGTGTGTCTGTCAGCGTGTGTGTCTGTCAGCGTGTGTCTGTCAGCGTGTGTGCCTGTCAGCGTGTGTGCCTGTCAGCGTGTGTGTCTGTCAGCGTGTGTGTCTGTCAGCGTGTGTGTCTGTCAGCGTGTGTGTCTGTCAGTGTGTGTGTCTGTCAGTGTGTGTGTCTGTCAGCGTGTGTGTCTGTCAGCGTGTGTGTCTGTCAGCATGTGTGTCTGTCAGTGTGTGTGTCTGTCAGCGTGTGTGTCTGTCAGTGTGTGTGTCTGTCAGCGTGTGTGTCTGTCAGTGTGTGTGTCTGTCAGCGTGTGTGTTGCCTGTCAGTACAACAGCCAATCAAATTCGATCCACGTTGTTTTCATCCCACAGCATTCATCCAATCAAATTGCAGGACAACCAACAGAGAAGAGCTGTCAAACAACGCACCAGTGCCATCTATACATGAATACTACTGCACTTGTACATGAATACTACTGCACTTGTACATGAATACTACTGCACTTGTACATGTATACATGAATACTACTGCACTTGTACATGTATACATGAATACTACTGCACTTGTACATGTATACATGAATACTACTGCACTTG
>NC_084573.2:40417500-40470000 GCF_033978685.3 Nerophis lumbriciformis | reverse complement strand
TATTCATTAAGTACCACCATAATGACAACATTCAATACAGTAGTGTAGTAGACCTAAGTATTCATTAAGTACCACCATAATTACAACATTAAATACAGTAGTGTAGTAGACCTAAGTATTCATCAAGTATCCTTCAACAATACTCTGAGCCCCAATTGCTCGTGATACTGTGAATGAAGGAACGGTGCCAAAGAGTACTTTGAAGGTAGAAAAGTAGACGGCAAGTGAAAGCCCAGTTACCACAATGGGTGAAATCACATCATTGCATTTTTCAGTGAGCGTAGTCGGCCTCTGGTGATAATCCTCGGTGCTTGGGCAGCGTATTGAGTTCAACACAATGGTCAAAGACCAAGTCCTAAGAATAAATGCTTTGGCTCCCAGCCACATGAGATTGTTGAATGCTGAAGTGTTGGCCAGCAGAGTTTTCATGTGATCCTTGTACATCGCTTGTCTGGTCAGCCACACTCGCTTGGAGGTTGGGAGGGCGTTGTATGCTAAGGGTGCGCCATTGACTGAGTCAGCAATCTGAAGGTTCTCTTCCTTGGGGCTAAGGTGGAATGCGGGTGTGGTGAGTTTAACAACACTCAACTTAGGCCTTGATGTTTTCAACAGTACTCCAATGACTGCCAATTACCCACTTCTTGTCTGTGTAGCTGTTCCAAGGAAACTATCCTAATAGTCGCTGGCGTGGCTGTTGAACAGCACTAAGTCATGACTGAGCCTTGAGCTATGCAAGCTTCTTTGGCGACTTCACTGGATGTTGGCAACTCTCCTGAATAGATGGAAGAACTGTCTCTAAGCCGTGTGTCGTACAAAGCTGTGAGGTCTAGTAGAACTGCACCTGTATCGTGCCCCTTTTTACAAGCAGTATCTATCTTGTTGCTGAGCTTTATTTCCTGCTTAACAGTAGAGCAGCCCCTGCAAAATCCAGTCTGTTTCTCCAGAGTTGGGTGCCAACCGACGAGTAGATTCTGGCCATTTGAAGCCTCTCAATGATCTCTTCTTTAGAGGAGAGCCATTGTTTTGAGAGTTTTTCGGCTCTTCTGCCGGCATATTTGGCTCCAGCAAGACTATCACTGTTGACCATCTCCAGGTCTTAGGGAGTATGAGAAAGGCAAGTTGAGTGTTGAGAAGACTCATAGAGCTCACCGTGCAAAGGTATCACTTTAGTTTCCAATTTATTCTCAAGTCACATTGGAATAGCCAAGAGTTTGGGACAGACTTTTTAAAGAAGTTTTTAAAGTGGTGGTTCAGTTGGTAGCCACGGTCCTCAGTCCCCCTGCAACCATGTCGAAGTATCAGGAGCCCCCAACTGCTCCTGATACTGCGTCATCTGTAGGGGAATTAAGTAACTTTGAAGGTAGAAAAGTACAAAAGGCAAAAGCAGTGAAGTTGTCAGGTTGTGTAAATGGTAAATAAAAAGAGAATACAACAAATCCTTTTCAACTTATATTCAATTGAATAGACTGCAAAGACAAGATATTTCATGTTCACACTGAGAAACTTCATTTTTTTTCCTGCAAATAATCATTAACTTAGAATTTAATGGCAGCAACACATCTTAGATGATCTCGGGCCCAGCAAAGTCGACGGCGTTCCTGGGTGTTGTTGATAAATGACTTTCACTTGGAAAAGTGGTAGTTTAACTTGCACTTACAGATGTAGCAACCAACTGTAGCTACTGACAGCGGTTCTCTGAAGTGTTCCTGAGCCCATAAGGTGATATCCTTTACACAGTGATGTCGCTTTTTGATGTAGTACAGCCTGAGGGATCCAAGGTGTGTAATATCATGGCTTATGTGCAGTGATTTCTCCACATTCTCTGAACCTTTTGATGATATTACAGAGCGTAGATGGTGAAATCCCTAAATTCCTTGTGTAGAAATGTTGTTCTTAAACAATTTGCTCAGGCATTTGTTGACAAAGTGGTGACCCTCGCCCCGTCCTTGTTTGTGAATGACTGAGCATTTCATGGAAGCTGCTTTTATAGCCAATCATGGCACCCACCTGTTCCCAATTAGCCTGTTCACCTGTGGGATGTTGCAGGCATCAAATTCCAAATGAGCTAATATTTGCAAAAAATGAGAAAGTTTCTCAGTGTGAACATGAAATATCTTGTCTTTGCAGTCTATTCAATTGAATATAAGTTGAAAAGGATTTGTTGTATTCTCTTTTTATTTACCATTTACACAACCTGACAACTTCACTGCTTTTGGGCTTTGTAAAACCCATTTACCATAATGGGTTAGAGTTGATCATTGTGGGAATCGTTCAAGGTCATCGCAGACCCAAAGGCCAGGGTCAAGATGCAATATATACGTAGAAAAGAGCAAGCTGCCTATGAGAACAAATTACAAAAAAAGGGTCAAAGGAAAGCCCCCACCTGTTCGGATATTTGGAATCCCAAACCTTTTGCAGATTGTCTTCGTAGTTGAGATGTTTCCTTTCTCAAAATTCCATTGTACCAATTGTATCAGTCACACTACGAGATACATCTACACTCTGATAATGAATCACACATCATCAACCACTTGGCAAGCTGAGGAAGGTGACCACTGGTCCTTCCAGGATCAAAACATACCTCCACGTGTTAAATGTTGCATGGGAAATAGCCTGGTCCCTCCAGGATCAAAACATACGTACACATGTGTTAAATGTTGCGTGGGAAATAGCCTGGTCCCTCCAGGATCAAAACATACCCACATATGTGTTACATGTTGCGTGGGAAATAGTCTGGTCCTTCCAGGATCAAAACATGTGTTAAATGTTCACAAGGCAGACTAACCTTAAAGGGTGGACCACAGCCAGGTAGCGATCCAGACTGATACAGCATAGGAAGCCAATGCTGATATAGATGTTCTCATAGAGAAGAAAGCCACACAGTTGGCACAACCATTCTCTATGGCGCCAATCGTCATCCTGTAACAAAACGGGGTCAACTCGGGTTTACGGTCGTCAGGACTCACAATATACTGTATGACCATCATTGAGAAACATTGTTTACCTGGAAAATGTACTGGAGCCAGAGTGGTAATGACGTCAGGTATAACAGATCAGACACGGTGAGGTTTATCAAGTAAACCCCTAATTCATTCTTTTGCTTCAGCTGCAGAACCGCATGGTACAGAGCGTAGAGGTTGGAGGGAACACCCACCTAAAATGAGGAAGATCTTATCTGAACATCATTTTAGCATTAAAAGAAGGAAACAACAGCCCCAATGGATTTCTCTCTCTCTCTCTTTCGTGATACCATACCTCCTAATTTACTCAGCCAGATTTTCAAAGGTCGCCACAGAATTGTTGTTTGGTTACTTTCCACTACAACTTTAGTTTTCTCAAACAATGTAATGTGTTTTGTCTCGTGTCGGCGTGTTTCTGTATCGCTAAATTGTTCACTCGCCTCGGGTAAATGTCAGTATTTGCTCATCCTCAATAAGAAAGGGGACATATCCTAACATGTACTGTGTGAAAGAGGTAGGACGTAATTAAATAGACCAAAACATTTCAATTTATTACATACACAGACTGAAAACATGCCACCTCTGAACTAAAGTACCTCAGGATGTTGACAGAAAGACAAATATTCAGCCTGTAACAATGTCATTCCTGGGGTGAGTTAAGACGTACACACTTACCAACAGTACCAGGATATAAACAATGGAGAAGAGGTTCTGGTGGATTTCATGGCTGATGGTGCAGTTTATAATGTCCTCCTCAAGCATAATGGACACCACGGCTTCCTCTAATTCTGCTTCACCCCAAACGTGGACACCAACCCATTCATGTTTGCATAAACACACGTGCGAGTGCGAGTGCGACTACATCTTCATGGCAGCAGGAAAGTTCCACTACTCATTCTTTCTTTTCTTCCCCTTGGAGTTCTAGTCTTCAGCCTAAAAGACAGAAAAATCATCTACTTTACCATCCAGAAAAGACCTCACATAACAGCTGGTCAGTACTTACTGAATTTGGCCTTTTTTTGTGTGAGTTATTGAAATCTGTAGTCCTTGAAAGACTTCTTTGACAGCAGCAGACGTACTTAGGGCTGGGTGTTTAATCAAAACTTCTTTGAAACTGTCATTTACAACTTTTCACGTAAAACTGCTGTGTCAGCTCTTAAAATGTTTCCCGCTTTGTAATTTTCACTCGCATGTACAAATAGATTGCACGACTAGAAAAATCTAGAGCATTTTTGGCGTATATTTTAATGGGCCAGCTATCTGTGCCTTGAACCTCTGGCCCGCAGTCGGTTGAAGATGGCGCCAAGTATCCAAATTCATGATTTTTAGGTTTAATACATACAAAACAAGCTAAAAAGCTCCCATAAAACGTTAGCATGCTAAAATAAGCATGCTAATCTAAGAGACGTTAACATACTTCCAAGATGGTTCCAAGTATCAAAATCCGTGATTTTTAAGTTTAAACATAACGCACGTTAACTCATACTTGCCAACCTTGAAACCTCCGATTTCGGGAGGTGGGGGGCGGGGGGCGTGGTCAGGGGTGGGCGGGGCGTGGTTGGGGGCGGGGTTAAGAGGGGAGGAGTATATTGACAGCTAGAATTCACCAAGTCAAGTATTTCATACATACATATATATATATATATATATATATATATATATATCTACATCCTGAAAATATGCAAACAAAACTGTGTTTAGATAATTGATACTTCAAACTTGCATAAATAAATATTAAGGAATATAACATAACTTGGCTTCTGAGAGTTTCAAAATGTAATGAGTAAAATGCTAAAGTTGTTGATAAACAAGCAATTGTTTTAATAATCAAATATGGTCATTTTAAATGAATTATTATGATCATTTAAAATTAATTATTTCAAATATGTTTATTTTAATGTATAATTCTATGGCTGGATGTAATAAGGAGTCACGAAAAAATACAAATAAAAATACAATTAATTTTGATGTTTTTAGCAAAATATAGTAAAAATGTATTTCGTTTTTTTTTATTTTTCTAATTAGTAAATATATTTATTTTTAGGTAAAATAAACATAATAATACAATTTATCTCTAGTCTGGATGATTTAGTTCTTGTCACCCTGTTGTCCTCCCGTCATGAAAAAAGGCTGTCCTCACTCAGGTCTGCATGGAAAATCGGGAGATTTTCGGGAGAATGTTTGTCCCGGAAGGTTTTCGGGAGAGGCTCTGAATTTCGGGAGTCTCCTGGAAAATTTGGGAGGGTTGGCAAGTATGCCGTTAACTGTTAGCATTGTTGCTTGACAGCATACTTCTTCCTGCCAGTGCTCACCTCCAACATTCATTGTTGGAGGTAAAAACATTTTTAGCCAGGGGTAAAGTAGACAAGTGTGTGAACAAAACGAGATGTAAAGCATCGTGAAAGTACGGCTGAGCAACAAGATGAGGTCATCTCGCTGCATTCTGCTGTTACCTGAAAAAAGTGGTGTACCAATTCAATGGGCCCACAGATATCTCTTTAACGGGCTCATGGGAATCCTTTTCCTGAATAGCGTCGCCGTTAGGTGTGTGGGAAAAAAATCGATTCGAATTCGAATCGCGATTCTCACGTTGTGCGATTCAGAATCGATTCTCATTTTAAAAAAATCGAATTTTAAAATAAAAATGTATTTTAATTTTTTTTTTTTTTTTAATGAATCAATCCAACAAAACAATACACAGCAATACCTTAACAATGCAATCCAATTCCAAAAGCAAAGCCGACCCAGCAACACTCAGAAGTGCAATAAACAGAGCAATTGAGAGGAGACACAAACACCACACACAACAATCCAACAAAAATGAATATTATCAACAACAGTATCAATATTAGTTACAATTTCAACATAGCAGTGATTAAAAATCCCTCATTGACATTATCATTAGACATTTATAAAAAAGAACAATAGTGTCACAGTGGCTTACACTTGCATCGCATCTCATAAGCTTGACAACACACTGTGTCCAATATTTCCACAAAGATAAAATAAGTCATATTTTTGCTTCATTTAATAGTTCAAACAAATGTACATTATTGCAATCAGTTGATAAAACATTGTCCTTTACAATTATAAAAGATTTTTACTCTGCTTGCATGTCAGCAGACTGCTGAAATCCTATGTATTCAATGAATAGACAATCCTTTTGAATCGGGAAAATATCCTTTTTGAATCGAGAATCGTGTTGAATTGAAGAAAAAAAAAAAAATCGATTTTGAATCGAATCGTGACCCCAAGAATCGATATTGAATCGAATCGTGGGACACCCAAAGATTCACAGCCCTAGTCGCCATGGTAACACAAAATGTTCCAAAAATGAAGTGCCGCTGTAGCCATTATCTAGACCTTTCCAACAATATAAGATATGTTGGGGTTCATCTCGTATTAATTATGAGAGTTTAGGACGGAGGAACAATTATGAGACAAAATGAATAATAACTAGAAAATTCTTGCCGAAATTTTGATGGGCCTGCCATCTGTGCCCTGAACATCTGGCCCAGGGTCGGTCCAAGCTGGCATACTTCTAAGATTGTGCCAAGTATCCAAATCCATTATATTAAACATTGCTAAAAAGCTAGCAATAAATGCTAGCATGCAAAATATAGGCAATGTTAACATACTTCCAAGATGGCGGCAAGCATCAAAAATCAGGATTTTTAGGTTTAAACATACACAATTTGCTAAAAAGCTAAACACAAGCATGCTAACAATATTAGCTATAGATGTCTCTGTTGTTCAGCTATGTTTGCTAGCGATATCAAGATTCAGTAAATGCTGTTGAGCCTACGAGAGATTTATTCATCTAGCTTATCAATACTTTTAAGGAATAACGCTATAATGAGGTCATCCGTGTGGAATAAAGAACTTGACTTCTACGGTGGATTGCACCAACAATTCCAATGATGTCAGTTTATTTGTCTTCTAGTTATATTTCGGCATAGCAACCATAAAAGAACACAAACTAATGCCATCTCTTCACGTTTAGTTCTGCTCTCAAACACTACTCATTTCTTCAACAAATCAAATGTTCAATCACATTTTACAAAGTGATCACTGCAGACACAAGCATGGTCTTGATTGTATTCCACAAGATGATGAAAGTGATATTTTTAAGAGACATTTCCTTCGACGCACTTTCATTTCCCCCTGACTTGATTACATTTATGAACCACTTCTTTCAGGACTCTGAGAGTTCTTTCCTATCTCTCTATTTGAACGACTGCAACAGCCAAGAACAGAACGACATTTTCTGATCAAACTCTACACTCACTTGTTTTGATGCTACGCTCAAGCTGCTTGGCCATCCTGTCAATCAAGAAGAAGAACGGACGTGATGTCATATGCAACCCAGCAATAGCCTTCATTGCGGAAATTGTCTTTTTTTTTTATCATACTGTACTTTGGTGTGGCGTTTAAGGATTTTTAGTGCTGCCTTGCGATGCCGCCAAAAGCGTGACACACACTTACAATGGACTTTTAGAGAGCCTTTTCCGGGCACATGTTGGGGCGTGTGACTCTCGCCATTTCCTGAGATGGGTATGGTTTACATCTTCACCGATATTAGGACCAAATCAGCACTGAAAAGGAGAAAACAGAAACAATTGGTTGAAAAACAAAGCACTTTTAAAGGGTTGTGTGAAATGCAAGTTGAACCATTCAATATAGTAAACAACATGTTACATGTAACAATATATGATTACAACGTACTGTCACAATGATCACAACGGTTACAGAAAACAAGAAATATGTCAAAAAGATGCTTGTTCCCCAACTGTGATGGCCACTTCCTTCTCTGCGACAGCAACACACTCACCTTTTGTTGCGGGAGGAGACAAATGATGCCGCATTTGGAGAAGGGGACATGTTTCAAATGGGATTGCGTAATTGAATGGAGAGCCCCATCTTTTATTTATTTTTTATTTTTTTGTCCTGTCCAGATTCTCAGGCAAATCATATAGTAGATGTAGATGATCATATAGTAGATGTAGATGATCATATAGTAGATGTAGATGATCATATAGTAGATGTAGATGATCATATAGTAGATGTAGATGATCATATAGTAGATGTAGATGATCATATAGTAGATGTAGATGATCATATAGTAGATGTAGATGATCATATAGTAGATGTAGATGATCATATAGTAGATGTAGATGATCATATAGTAGATGTAGATGATCATATAGTAGATGTAGATGATCATATAGTAGATGTAGATGATCATATAGTTGATGTAGATGAACATATAGTAGATGTAGATGATCATATAGTAGATGTAGATGATCATATAGTAGATGATCATATAGTAGATGTAGATGATGACTTATATATGTTTTTTTCCTTCTTTATTGTGCATTTTCGGCCGGTGCGACTTATCCTCCAGAGCAACTTATACTCCGAAAAATACGGTATATAGATATGTATATATAAATATATATACAAACATACATATATACTGTATATGTATTAATATACATACATACAATATATAATGTGACTGTTGGACATCCGCAGTGTGCCTCTTGTACACCAGGGGGCGACTGTCATCATTTTAGCTGGTTTAGCTATGTGATGATGTAAGTACAATAGAATGAGAGAATGCTACATGCTAATAGAGTAGCACTTGTGCCACTGCTATTTGGTGTTGTTGGTGATGTTTTAATGCGTTTCAATGACACTTGTGGTTATTAGGATCATCAGAGACGTACAAAAAGATCAATTTTTTTAGATACCTGTTTGACTTTTTACTGTTTATACAAACTAGGCTGGGAATTATTTTTAATTGTGGATTTACACGTCAAATAGCATTGTCTAAATTGGTGTATTTGGATGTTTACTTCATAACAAAGTAGGAATTAGGGCTGGGCGATTATATGATCGCAATAAATTTAAGTTTGATCACGGTGATCAGCTGTTAGCATTTTTAACTGGATCAAACATGGCGGAAATGTCTGTTAGAAGATAGCGTGGTAGTAAACAGTAGGGAAGCACGAGGCTCGGTATAATCCAGAAGAAGAAAATAAAGAAGTATGGCTAACACTAAAATAAATGTTAAAAACACAACTTTAGTTTCACTATCTGCTGCAGCTCACCAGCTCATCCTGCCCCGAATGCAGACTCACAGGCACTCACTACTTCCAAGATTCACCAAATTGAAATGCACTTTAAATAATTCTGAGTTTAACGGCTGGAAGTATTTCACACACATACTATTTTTACACTTTATGACTTCATCAATGAAATCCTCGCAGTCTGGGGAAAGTCCAAGACAATTTTAAGGGGCGCTTCCATGACAACATGATTACAGGTAAAAGCCAGTAAATTAGAATATTTTGAAAAACTTGATTTATTTCAGTAATTGCATTGAAAAGGTGTAACTTGTACATTATATTTATTCATTGCACACAGACTGATGCATTCAAATGTTTATTTCATTTAATTTTGATGATTTGAAGTGGCAACAAATGAAAATCCCAAATTCCATGTGTCACAAAATTAGAATATTACTTAAGGCTAATACAAAAAAGGGATTTTTAGAAATGTTGGCCAACTGAAAAGTATGAAAATGAAAAATATGAGCATGTACAATACTCAATACTTGGTTGGAGCTCCTTTTGCCTCAATTACTGCGTTAATGCGGCGTGGCATGGAGTCGATGAGTTTCTGGCACTGCTCAGGTGTTATGAGAGCCCAGGTTGCTCTGATAGTGGCCTTCAACTCTTCTGCGTTTTTGGCTCTGGCATTCTGCATCTTCCTTTTCACAATACCCCACAGATTTTCTATGGGGCTAAGGTCAGGGGAGTTGGCGGGCCAATTTAGAACAGAAATACCATGGTCCGTAAACCAGGCACGGGTAGATTTTGCGCTGTGTGCAGGCGCCAAGTCCTGTTGGAACTTGAAATCTCCATCTCCATAGAGCAGGTCAGCAGCAGGAAGCATGAAGTGCTCTAAAACTTGCTGGTAGACGGCTGTGTTGACCCTGGATCTCAGGAAACAGAGTGGACCGACACCAGCAGATGACATGGCACCCCAAACCATCACTGATGGTGGAAACTTTACACTAGACTTCAGGCAACGTGGATCCTGTGCCTCTCCTGTCTTCCTCCAGACTCTGGGACCTCGATTTCCAAAGGAAATGCAAAATTTGCATGGTTGGGTGATGGTTTGGGGTGCCATGTCATCTGCTGGTGTTGGTCCACTCTGTTTCCTGAGATCCAGGGTCAACGCAGCCGTCTACCAGCAAGTTTTAGAGCACTTCATGCTTCCTGCTGCTGACCTGCTCTATGGAGATGGAGATTTCAAGTTCCAACAGGACTTGGCGCCTGCACACAGCGCAAAATCTACCCGTGCCTGGTTTACGGACCATGGTATTTCTGTTCTAAATTGGCCCGCCAACTCCCCTGACCTTAGCCCCATAGAAAATCTGTGGGGTATTGTGAAAAGGAAGATGCAGAATGCCAGACCCAAAAACGCAGAAGATTTGAAGGCCACTATCAGAGCAACCTGGGCACTCATAACACCTGAGCAGTGCCAGAAACTCATCGACTCCATGCCACGCCGCATTAACGCAGTAATTGAGGCAAAAGGAGCTCCAACCAAGTATTGAGTATTGTACATGCTCATATTTTTCATTTTCATACTTTTCAGTTGGCCAACATTTCTAAAAATCCCTTTTTTGTATTAGCCTTAAGTAATATTCTAATTTTGTGACACACGGAATTTTGGATTTTCATTTGTTGCCACTTCAAATCATCAAAATTAAATGAAATAAACATTTGAATGCATCAGTCTGTGTGCAATGAATAAATATAATGTACAAGTTACACCTTTTGAATGCAATTACTGAAATAAATCAAGTTTTTCAAAATATTCTAATTTACTGGCTTTTACCTGTATGCATAGACTGAACTCATGTATATTCATAAGAACAAATGCAAAAGAAAACAGAGCCATAAATCATACAATATTCTAACTTCAATCATTTCAGTAACACCCTTCTTAAGAGCCACCACATCAAAACATTGTTGGTGAGAGTAGAACTACCGACGGTTGAAACTATTTCATGTCTGTAACGTTACCTTTGGCGGGGGTGCACGCTGGATCCTGGAGCCTACATTAGCTGTCATCTGGCCATGCTACACTCTGGACAAGTCACCTGTTCATTAAAAAAGACCAAAAAGTGGGCAGTTCATTAAAAAAGAGCAAAAGGTCAGCAGTTGATAAAAAAAAGAGCAAAAAGTGGGCAGTTGATAAAAAAAGAGCAAAAAGTGGGCAGTTGATTGTAGAGCATTGATGTGAGCGAGTGTTTGCCACACATCATTCAGAGACTGGTATTCAAGTTCATGACTGACAAGTTGTAACTAGTCATTATGAACAATGACGAAGGTCAGTTACGTAGTCATGATGTGTTCAATGTGCTCTCGTAAAATGGGCTATCAGTTGATTGGCCTAAGTAGAAAAATGTGGTGAAAGATTTGTTGTTGGCGTTTGTGTTCATTGCAACATTAAAGAAAAGACACCAGAATAGCTGACAACAGCAAAGTCAAAAAGACTAAAGAGAATTTGGAATAGAAAAAGGCGTTGAGCAAAGTGAAAGTAGTTGAAAACACAACAAGCCAGTCAGACCAGAAAAGTCAATTAGAGCTTTCTGAGGAGACTTCAAGTCAACAAACTAGACAATTTCAACTTGAATGAATATTCCATTAGGCTTGTTCTTCTTTCTGATATTTGTTTTATTGCAATATATTTCTTTGTTTTACTTTCATATTGAAGCTAAATGCTGCATATTTACCTGTGGACTATCTTCTTGTGCTTGATTGTTAATTACAATAAAATACCCACTGCCTCTTTAGGGAGTGGTTCATTGAAAACCTATTTGCAATCAGACGGGTAATAAATAACATGTTGCAAATCAGTGAAATGACAAGACAACCAGTAATACAAAAGGCAAAAGCAGTGAAGTTGTCAGGTTGTGTAAATGGTCAATAAAAAGAGAATACAACAAATCCTTTTCAACTTATATTCAATTGAATAGACTGCAAAGACAAGATATTTCATGTTCACACTGACAAACTTTCTTCTTTTTTGTAAATAATCATGAACTTAGAATTGAATGGCAGCAACACATTGCAAAAAAGGCATTTTTACCAGTGTGTTACATGGCCTTTCCTTTTAACAACACTCAGTAAAGGTTTGGGAACTGAGGAGACACATTTTTGAAGTGGACTTCTTTCCCATTCTTGCTTGATGTACAGCTTAAGTTGTTCAACAGTCTCCCTTCTCATATTTTAGCCTTCACACATTTTCAATGTCTGGACTACAGGCAGGCCAGTCTAGTACACGCACTCTTTTACTATGAAGCCACGTGGCTTGGCATTGTCTCGCTGAAATAAGCAGGGGCGTCCATGATAACAATAAAAGCTGTATGTACCTTTCAGCATTAATGGTGCCTTCACAGATGTGTAAGTTACCCATGTCTTGGCCACTAATACACCCCCATACCATCACACATGCTGCCTTTTACACTTTCACCCTAGAACAGTCCGGATGGTTCTTTTCCTTTTTGGTCCGGAGGACACGACGTCCACAGTTTCCAAAAACAATTTGAAATGTGGACTCGTCAGACCACAGAACACTTTTCCACTTTGTATCAGTCCATCTTAGATGAGCTCAGGCCCAGCGAAGCCGACGGCGTTTCTGGGTGTTGTTGATAAAAGGTTTTCGCCTTGCATAGGAGAGTTTTAACTTGCACTTACAGATGTAGCGACCAACTGTAGTTACTGACAGTGGGTTTCTGAAGTGTTCCTGAGCCCATGTGCTGATATCCTTTACACACTGATGTCGCTTGATGATGCAGTACAGCCTGAGGGATCAAAGGTCACGGGCTTAGCTGCTTACGTGCAGTGATTTCTCCAGATTCTCTGAACCCTTTGATGATATTGATGGTGAAATCCCTAAATTCCTTGCAATAGCTGGTTGAGAAAGGTTTTTCTTAAACTGTTCAACAATTTGCTCAGGCATTTGTTGACAAAGTGGTGACCCTCGCCCCATCCTTGTTTGTGAATGACTGAGCATTTCATGGAAGCTGCTTTTATAGCCAATCATGGCACCCACCTGTTCCCAATTAGCCTGTTCACCTGTGGGATGTTCCAAATAAGTGTTTGATGAGCATTCCTCAACTTTATCAGTATTTATTGCCACCTTTCCCAACTTCTTTGTCACATGTTGCTGCCATCAAATTCTAAAGTTAATGATTATTTGCAAAAAAAAAAAGTTTATGAGTTTGAACATCAAATATGTTGTCTTTGTAGCATATTCAACTGAATATGGCTTGAAAAGGATTTGCAGATCATTGAATTCCGTTTATATTTACATCTAACACAATTTCCCAACTCATATGGAAACGGGGTTTGTATATATATGTGTATGTGTATATATATATATATATATATATATATATAAAATGTATATATGTATATGTGTATGTGTGTATATATATATATATATATAAAATGTATATATGTATATGTGTGCATGTATATGTATACAAGTATATAAATGTGTGTGTGTATATACATATATATACACACATATATATATATATATATACACATATATATATGTGTATATATATATGTATGTATATATATATATATATATATATATATATATATATATATATATATATATACACACACACACACACACACACATACATATATATATATATATATATATATATATATATATATATAAATACACACACACACACACACACACACATACACACATACATACATATATATATATATATATATATATATATACATATATAGCATGCTAGCAAAAGAGGACTAGCAGCGATCGGTTTCACGTCCGGTGAAACCGATCACTGCCAGTAGTTTTTGGACATTCTTTCAGGGGCCCAGACTTAGAGTGGCGGAGCAAGCAATGAAGAAGTAAGAGATCAGAGATCTTCTGGAGTCTCCTCAGCCATGAGTTGGCCTTTTCCTTCCAAACAAATGCAGTTAGTGGACACCAAGGAGCACTGCACTCTATCAAACTAGTGCCCAGTGTCTGGGCTTTGGCCAAAGATAAAAAGATTAAAGATGTGCCGGAGTTCTCCACAGAGAGTAAACATGCACAGAAAGTGGAAACTGTTGCTCAATAATCCACCACAGCATGAACATAATAGATGATAACATAACACTGCAAGTATATATATATAATGTACTAACAGACACCTTCATAACAATATGTAATATGTACAATATACACACTGCAAGTATATATATAATGTAGTAACAGACACATTCATAACAATATGTAATATGTACAATATACACACTGCAAGTATATATATAATGTAGTAACAGACACATTCATAACAATATGTAATATGTACAATATACACACTGCAAGTATATATATAATGTAGTAACATACACATTCATAACAATATGTAATATTTACCGAATTTTGATAATTTTAAGCATTACCGCAAATTCATTCCTCAGCGCATTTATTTCTCTACCCATAAAAACACACTTCCGACAACAAATGTGTGTTCCTACTTCCAGAAACAAACACGTGTGTGTGTGTGTGTGTGTGTGTGTGTGTGTGTGTGTGTGTGTGTGTGTGTGTGTGTGTGTGTGTGTGTGTGTGTGTGTGTGTGTGTGTGTGTGTGTGTGTTCTAATCATGGCAGACTTGGCAACAAACAACGAAGATGGCTATTTTTGGACAAATGAGGATTAACAACCTTATACTTTTTGAAGCTGAATATACGGAGGATGAACTGCTGCTTATTGAAGCCAGCATGAAAGAAGGGTGAGACGTTGGAGCAAACGGAAAACAATAGAGTGAGGTAGGTGTGACTTGAGGCTGCAAATGACCAACTTGGAGCGAAGCAATGCCGACATAAATGGAGTGCTTACCCCAAAGTCACCTTGAAAAAACTTCCTCGGCAACTGGACCAAACAGACAACTGTCCATCAAGTGAGTCACACTTTAAATGTTGATCATGATACATGCGACACATTATTTTCAGCCTGTTATCAGCTTATTAACTACTACAACTACACTACATACACTGTTGAGTTAGCTGTGTCCAAACAAAAGATGAAATAATACTTTACACATACTGTAATATGATTGTTCATGTTTGTCACGCAGTACAGATTGGTGTTCTATCACAGTGTTGTGTATTACAAACTGAAAAGCCATTCAGCTGCTGACGCAGAGGCTAGCTTACGGCTAATGTGGTAGCATGCCGTACCGAGGCTAGAAAAAGAGTTCCTCAGTGTTCACTCTTACAATAACAATGTTGCTACAGTTTGTTCTTATACAGCTCACACAACGTAAATGAAGTATTGTTGGCCATTTTTGGATGCATTTTTAAAGTCATTTAAAGGTAGAATTGATTGCTAACATTAGCTGCATTGCTAACTACCTAGAACAAGCCGATTGTTACAAATTATAATGCACATAAAAAAACACGTTTTGTCTTCTTGTCTTTCATAATGATTGTAAAGGTTAGGCCAAATTCCCCCCAAAAAGTGCAGTTCCACTTTAATTGTAGAGTAAATGTTCTGATCCGGTTACTAGTATCATAAAGTCTAAAGTGTAATGGCTGCTTCGGTCAAAGTTATTAGCACCCCATAAAAAGCTCAAATACTTGCAAGAATCTCATGACTATGAGTCCAGGTCCGTATAGGACAGCGTATAGGTCCAAACTTGGACTGCGGTCCGCCATTTAGTAACTGCGGTCTTGCAAATGTCATTGCAACGTCTACAGACTTGCCAACCTTAAAGGAACTTTAATTTGTAGCGAAGCGCAGGAATAAATCCCAAGTCACCTTCTTGTCGAAGGGAATGAAGATCTGCTGCCTGGGCTCCAGACCCTTGTTGGAGTTTTGGACTGTTTTTAGGCTTTCCCTGACCGTACATCTTGACAACAATTATAGTGAATCAGATATAAATAAGATATATTTTTATACGTAAGTCTGCTTTGATCAAAAAACTGACTTTTTTTTTTTTCCATATTTGACTCTTTACATCAGGGGTGCTCATTACGTCGATCGCGAGCTACCGGTCGATCTCGGAGGGTGTGTCAGTCGATCACCAGCCAGGCATTAAAAAAATAGTCCTAAAAATGAGCGATCATAAATCTTCACTATGACGTCACTTTCGTCACTTGATTGACATTCACGGCACCCGAGGGTCTTCTGAGATGACGCTGGCTGCTGCCAGCTCATTAAAATGACCGACAGGAAGGCGAGAAACACTTTATTTCAACAGACTCTGGCGCCGTACCTGTCGTCAAAACTCCAAAGACCGACTGCACAGTTGCACAATCGCACAGTTGCGCTAACAAAACAAGAGTCTCAGAAAGCTGGCGTGCACAAGCTAGCAAGCTACGGAGTTTGCCAACAATGTATTTCTTGTAAAGTGTATACAAAGGAGTACGGAAGCTGGACAAATGAGATGCCAAAAACCAACCACTTTCATGTGGTATTGGACAGAAAGGAGGACTTTTTTCTCCTCCATTCGAAAATGCAGACGTTTTTAGCACCACTGTCTGATTTCAATCAATGCAAGTCATCAGAATCAGGTAATACACCAACTTATATTCTTGTCTTCATGAAAGAAAGGAATCTATATGTGTTAAACATGCTTGTATTATCTTTAAACACCTTAACTTGTTAACAATATTAACTATATGTGTTAAACATGCTTGCATTATCTTTAAACACCTTTAACTTATTAACAATATTAACTATATGTATTAAACATGCTTGTATTATCATTAAACACCTTTAACTTGTTAACAATATTAACTATATGTGTTAAACATGCTTGTATTATCATTAAACACCTTTAAGTTGTTAACAATATTAACTATATGTGTTAAACATGCTTGTATTATCTTTAAACACCTTTAACTTATTAACAATATTAACTATATGTATTAAACATGCTTGTATTATCATTAAACACCTTTAACTTGTTAACAATATTAACTATATGTGTTAAACATGCTTGCATTATCTTTAAACACCTTTAACTTATTAACAATATTAACTATATGTATTAAACATGCTTGTATTATCATTAAACACCTTTAACTTGTTAACAATATTAACTATATGTGTTAAACATGCTTGTATTATCATTAAACACCTTTAAGTTGTTAACAATATTAACTATATGTGTTAAACATGCTTGTATTATCTTTAAACACCTTTAACTTATTAACAATATTAACTATATGTATTACGCATGCTTGTATTATCATTAAACACCTTTAACTTGTTAACAATATTAACTATATGTGTTAAACATGCTTGTATTATCTTTAAACACCTTTAACTTATTAATAATATTAACTATATGTATTAAACATGCTTGTATTATCATTAAACACCTTTAACTTGTTAACAATATTAACTATATGTGTTAAACATGCTTGCATTATCTTTAAACACCTTTAAGTTGTTAACAATATTAACTATATGTATTAAACATGCTTGTATTATCATTAAACACCTTTAACTTGTTAACAATATTAACTATATGTGTTAAACATGCTTGCATTATCTTTAAACACCTTTAAGTTGTTAACAATATTAACAATATGTATTCAACATTCTTGTATTATCATTAAACACCTTTAATTTATTAACAATATTAACTATGTGTTAAACATGATTGCATTATCATTAAACACCTTTAACTTATTAACAAAAACATATGTTTCATAAATAAGTAAATATAAATGATATATATGAATGAGGTAGATCCCCACGACTTGATCAATTGAAAAGTAGCTCGCCTGCAGAAAAAGTGTGAGCACCCCTGCTTTACATAGTTTTAAAACGATATTAAGGGTTAATACATGTAGCAATAGCTTGAAGACTGTCTAGCATTCGGTGCCAATTCATTAAAAATAAAGAAGTTACTGCCATCACCTGCAGCCAAGCAGCCAGGAATAGGAGAAAATGAAGGCAGTTGCACAGCAACAGAATGCCTCCAGAGAGAAAACCTTTCCTGTGCATGAACATTTCTTCAGAGTTCCTGGAGAGGTAATCAAGAAGGGCGAAAGATAGAGGTGTAACAGTACACAAACATTTCGGTTCGGTACGTACCTCGGTTTAGAGGTCACGGTTCGGTTCATTTTCGGTACAGTAAGAAAACAACAAAATATATTATTTATTTACCAAACTTGTAAACAATGGCTTTATCCTTTTATCATTGGGAACACTATAATAATTCTGCCCACGTTAATCAACATTAAACTGCCTCAAGTTGTTGCTCAGATTAAATACAATGACAAAACTTTTCTTCTACATATAAAAAGTGCAACATTAAACAGTTTCAAGTCAACTCATCATGCTTCATTTATTACAGCATTTGGGAAGCCTGTAGTTGATTTTTATGATGTAAATGTTATATTTGTATCAACATGTGATAGCAGGGACCCTGCCATTCAAAACTAGGCTGCTGCATTACTAATGATTCATGTAACTATAGCTGGAAAAATAGTGCAATAGCAATAGGAGAGACTATTCATCCCTGAACACCATGGAGTTCATGTAGGCACACACACACACACACACACACACCGTAAAATGAGCTAATGTTACGCTAAAAGCTAATTAGCCTTCACCTCAAGCCAGGACTGCGAGCGAGCTGAACTGCAGTTTAAGTTTGTAGAAGGTCAACGGGCTCCTAGTGATGTTACTAGTAGTTGACTGGGAGGTGTTTATTATCATCTGGAGAGAGTCCACTGCCTGATGCTCACCTGCTAAACACCTATCTGTTCCACGCTGAAGCACTGACTACATGCGCTCTGAATACTCACTGCTGATTGGCTGTTACTGCTCTGAATACTCACTGCTGATTGGCTGTTACTGCTCTGTGTGTAACCAATCAGATGGTTGTGTGGGTGTGACAATGCTGGGTTCTGAGACAGAGGCAGAAGAAGCAAAGCAGCTTGTTAAGACTTTAGCTTAGAAACTGGTTCGGTACACCTCCGAACCGAACCGAAACCCCCGTACCGAAACGGTTCAATACAATACAAGTACCGTTACACCCCTAGCGAAAGATTTTAGGAAAGAGGACGAGAAAAGTAGCACACACACTCCAGTCCAAGGGAGCAGTCAGACAACGCAGCAGTTTGCAGTGATCACTTGTTTGATATACTTTTAACTTTTAGCATTTCCCATTTAAGTATTATCTTGATTTTTTTTTTTACCTTGTTTTGGAGTTCTTAAAATGTAGTTTTGCTACCAGTGTTTCTTAAAGCAACAACTCGGCGTGTTTCAATAAAAGAAAACAAATGTGAGCAAAACCTAAAAGAGTTAAGTTTTGACCAAAGGCAACACTTTTTCAGCACATACACAATGTTGACATCTAGAGTTATATGTTGATAAACAATCATAAATGAATCTTTCAGCACATACACAATGTTGACATCTAGAGTTATATGTTGATAAACAATCATAAATGAATCTTTCAGCACATACACAATGTTGACATCTAGAGTTATATTTTGATAAACAATCATAAATGAATCTTTCAGCACGTACACAATGTTGACATCTAGAGTTATATGTTGATAAACAATCATAAATGAATATTTCAGCACATACACAATGTTGACATCTATAGTTATATGTTGATAAACAATCATAAATGAATATTTCAGCACATACACAATGTTGACATCTAGAGTTATATGTTGATAAACAATCATAAATGAATCTTTCAGCACATACACAATGTTGACATCTATAGTTATATTTTGATAAACAATCATAAATGAATCTTTCAGCACGTACACAATGTTGACATCTATAGTTATATTTTGATAAACAATCATAAATGAATCTTTCAGCACATACACAATGTTGACATCTATAGTTATATTTTGATAAACAATCATAAATGAATCTTTCAGCACGTACACAATGTTGACATCTATAGTTATATTTTGATAAACAATCATAAATGAATCTTTCAGCACGTACACAATGTTGACATCTATAGTTATATGTTGATAAACAATCATAAATGAATCTTTCAGCACATACACAATGTTGACATCTATAGTTATATGTTGATAAACAATCATAAATGAATCTTTCAGCACATACACAATGTTGACATCTAGTTATATTTTGATAAAGATGGGAAAAACATGCTTCTTGTAAACGGTGTGTGCTACAACAACAACAACAACAAACATGGCTGTAGACGTGAAGTTAAATCATGAAATGCAACTTTACCCGAGCAAAACCGATGCATGATTTATGCGGGAGAGTCTTGATACTAATATCCTCGACCCAGTCACACACAAAGAAGTTGTAGACCTCCATGCTGTCCAAGTTTTCCTCTGATTTGTGGTGTAGAATGATGTCTGGAGCACATTAGTTCAACATGTCTGGGAACACACCCAACAGATCATTCTTCATAATAATCGCCAATTATTTTCTTTAACAACGTAGGAAGATCTAGGCCCCTGGCGTATTCAGATAGTTTGCACTCGGTTTGCTGCACATGTTGGTTTGGTGGCTCACCACTTTGTTTACTTCTGTTCAAAAGTCAGGTGACATATATATATATATATAATATATATACATACATACATACATATATATATATATATATATATATATATATATATATATATATATATATATAAATTGTCAGCCACGCTTCCGTCAGTCTACCCCAGGGGAGCTGTGGCTACGAAAGTAGCTTACCACCACCAGGTGTGAATGAATGATGGGTTCTCACTTCTCTGTGAAGCACTTTGAGAGTGTAGAAAAGCGCTATATAAATGTAATCCATCATTATTATATGTATACACATTTGTCCTATGGACATTCCAAGGTGTCCTTCATTGGTGTAAACAACCCTACTGGTCCCACAAGACTTAGTGGAGAAGAACATCCCTGAAAGCAGCTTTGAGGTGTGAACTCAGACATTGTTCTATGATGAGCATGAATACCTGCTGCACATCTGGAACACATCAGGGAATACAATCTACACCCATTGGGCTTTTTTAATGATGTCTTCTCAGGGCATTCAATCATCACAACTGGACTAGAAGACTCTCATCCAAGTAGTCTTCAGTTCAGTTCTTCAGTTCATGATCATAGACTTGGATCGGTCACATCTAGCCTGAGACTGGTCAGTTCTGGTCTTAGACTAGTCACATCTAGTCTGAGACTTAGATCGGTCAGCTCTAGTCCGAGACTTAGATTAGTCAGATCTAGTCTGAGACAGACTGGTCAGATCTAGTCTTAGACTGGTCAAATCTAGTCTTAAACTGGTCACATCTAGTCTGAGACTTAGATCGGTCACATCTAGTCTGAGACTTAGACCGGTCAGATCTAGTCTGAGACTTTGACTGGTCAGATCTAGTCTTAGACTGGTCAGATCTAGTCTTAGACTAGTCACATCTAGTCTGAGACTTAGATCGGTCAAATCGAGTCTGAGACTTAGATCGGTCAGATCTAGTCTGAGACTTGGACTGGTCAGATCTAGTCTGAGACTTGGACTGGTCAGATCTAGTCTGAGACTTAGATCGGTCAGATCTAGTCTGAGACTTAGAACAGTCAGATCTAGTCTGAGACTGGTCAGATCTGGTCTTAGACTAGTCACATCTAGTCTGAGACTAGTCACATCTAGTCTGAGACTAGTCAGATCGAGTCTGAGACTTAGATCGGTCAGATCTAGTCTGAGACTTGGATCGGTCAGATCTAGTCCGAGACTTGGACTGGTCAGATCTAGTCTGAGACTTAGATCGGTCAGATCTAGTCTGAGACTTAGAACAGTCAGATCTAGTCTGAGACTTAGATCAGTCAGATCTAGTCTGAGACTTAGATCAGTCAGCTCTAGTCTGAGACTTAGATCGGTCAGCTCTAGTCTGAGACTTAGATCGGTCAGCTCTAGTCTGAGACTTAGATCGGTCAGATCTAGTCTGAGACTTAGATCGGTCAGATCTAGTCTGAGACTTAGATCGGTCAGATCTAGTCTGAGACTTAGAACAGTCAGATCTAGTCTGAGACTTTGACTGGTCAGATCTAGTCTTAGACTGGTCAGATCTAGTCTTAGACTAGTCACATCTAGTCTGAGACTTAGATCGGTCAGATCTAGTCTGAGACTTAGATTGGTCAGATGTAGTCTGAGACTTAGATCGGTCACATCTAGTCTGAGACTTAGATCGGTCAGATCTAGTCTGAGACTTAGATTGGTCACATCTAGTCTGAGACTTAGATCGGTCAGATGTAGTCTAGCAGCTGGTGCCAAAACCACAAATATTTATACGTCAACACCAGAGACGTACCTACATACCTAGCATAATAGCACTGAGGTTGCATGTCTTTCCCCCAGCTAAATGCTAAATATACAAGTGCACACTATATCGCGTAGAATTGTTTTCCATAATGTTGAATAGTTCTGGTTTGACTGATAATCAAATCCAATCAATCAATCAATCAATCCACACGTCGGCAGGACGCTTGTGAGGGCAATTTTCCAGCCCAAAAGCGGCTAGTTTTGCTTCATGTCCACGTTTGGTGTTAGTACCAAACTCTCCAAATACTCAGAAGGCATAAAACTCATGCAGACACGGCAGAAAATGTCTCATTTTTAGGACGATAACTCAGAGTTTACGTGCGAGGCAAGCGCGGGAGCAGCCTCTCTTTTCATCTCGCCATGGTGGCGGCGACCGCGGGAAACCGGAAGCGGCTCGAAATTGCCTGCGCCCGCGTTGCTTTTTCCTCTGTGTTTTGTCGCTGGCGGTGACTGTTTCCAGGAAATGAGCAGTGTTGCCTAAAATACATTCAAAAATGACAGTTTTCTCGATCAATAAAAATCTAAACGGCATTACGAACCGTCTGGAATTTCACTGCGGCTTGTCATTGTACTGTCATACCCTGAGATCTGACCAATTGTCATTGTACTGTCACATCCTGAAATCTGACCAATTGTCATTATACTGTCACATCCTGAGACCAATTGTCATTATACTGTCACATCCTGAGATCTGACCAATTGTCATTATACGTCACATCCTGAGATCTGACCAATTGTCATTATACGTCACATCCTGAGATCTGACCAATTGTCATTATACGTCACATCCTGAGATCTGACCAATTGTCATTATACCGTCACATCCTGAGATCTGACCAATTGTCATTATACCGTCACATCCTGAGATCTGACCAATTGTCATTATACCGTCACATCCTGAGATCTGACCAATTGTCATTATACCGTCACATCCTGAGACCAATTGTCATTATACTGTCACATCCTGAGATCTGACCAATTGTCATTATACCGTCACATTCTGAGACCAATTGTCATTATACCGTCACATCCTGAGATCTGACCAATTGTCATTATACCGTCACATCCTGAGATCTGACCAATTGTCATTATACCGTCACATCCTGAGACCAATTGTCATTATACTGTCACATCCTGAGATCTGACCAATTGTCATTATACCGTCACATTCTGAGACCAATTGTCATTATACCGTCACATCCTGAGATCTGACCAATTGTCATTATACCGTCACATCCTGAGACCAATTGTCATTATACCGTCACATCCTGAGATCTGACCAATTGTCATTATACTGTCACATCCTGAGATCTGACCAATTGTCATTATACTGTCACATCCTGAGATCTGACCAATTGTCATTATACCGTCACATTCTGAGATCTGACCAATTGTCATTATACCGTCACATCCTGAGACCAATTGTTATTATACCGTCACATCCTGAGATCTGACCAATTGTCATTATACCGTCACATCCTGAGACCAATTGTCATTATACTGTCACATCCTGAGATCTGACCAATTGTCATTATACCGTCACATTCTGAGACCAATTGTCATTATACCGTCACATCCTGAGATCTGACCAATTGTCATTATACCGTCACATCCTGAGACCAATTGTCATTATACCGTCACATCCTGAGATCTGACCAATTGTCATTATACTGTCACATCCTGAGATCTGACCAATTGTCATTATACTGTCACATCCTGAGATCTGACCAATTGTCATTATACTGTCACATCCTGAGATCTGACCAATTGTCATTATACCGTCACATCCTGAGATCTGACCAGTTGTCATTATACCGTCACATCCTGAGATCTGACCAATTGTCATTATACCGTCACATCCTGAGACCAATTGTCATTATACTGTCACATCCTGAGATCTGACCAATTGTCATTATACCGTCACATTCTGAGACCAATTGTCATTATACCGTCACATCCTGAGATCTGACCAATTGTCATTATACCGTCACATCCTGAGACCAATTGTCATTATACCGTCACATCCTGAGATCTGACCAATTGTCATTATACTGTCACATCCTGAGATCTGACCAATTGTCATTATACTGTCACATCCTGAGATCTGACCAATTGTCATTATACCGTCACATCCTGAGATCTGACCAGTTGTCATTATACCGTCACATCCTGAGATCTGACCAATTGTCATTATATTGTCACATCCTGAGATCTGACCAATTGTCATTATACCGTCACATCCTGAGATCTGACCAATTGTCATTATACCGTCACATTCTGAGACCAATTGTCATTATACCGTCACATTCTGAGACCAATTGTCATTATACCGTCACATTCTGAGACCAATTGTCATTATACCGTCACATTCTGAGACCAATTGTCATTATACCGTCACATCCTGAGATCTGACCAATTGTCATTATACAGTTACATCCTGAGATCTGACCAATTGTCATTATACCGTCACATCCTGAGACCAATTGTCATTATACCGTTACATCCTGAGATCTGACCAATTGTCATTATACCGTCACATCCTGAGACCAATTGTCATTATACCGTTACATCCTGAGATCTGACCAATTGTAATTATACTGTCACATCCTGAGATCTGACCAATTGTCATTATACTGTCAAATCCTGAGACCAATTGTCATTATACCGTCACATCCTGAGATCTGACCAATCGTCATTATACCGTCACATCCTGAGATCTGACCAATTGTCATTATACCGTCACATCCTGAGATCTGACCAATCGTCATTATACCGTCACATCCTGAGACCAATTGTCATTATACCGTCACATCCTGAGATCTGACCAATTGTCATACCGTCACATCCTGAGACCGACGACTGATTTACATTTCTAATTCTTCAAATACCGTACTTACACATGAGCACTTTCATTTCCACGCCGTTGTTGTACAACATGTATGCAATGTTCAGCATAAAAAAAAACCTCGCTAAATAGTCTTCATAAACTTGATTCATAAATCTCTCATAGGCTGCATAATGTATCGTATACTGTACATACATACATACATACATACATACATACATACTGTAACTATATCACTAAATATTGTTGGGAACTACGGTAAACATGGCGGGAAAATAGACAAGTCGCTCAATCGGACCAAACATTGAGACAAAACATTCACACAACTGCAGAAATGAATTATAGATGAACAGATTAGATGTATATAGTACTGGAGCCTTCATTCATTCATTCATTCACACAATGATGGTGGTAAGCTACATTTGTAGCCACAGCTGCCCTCTAGTGGACTGACGGAAGCATGACTGCCAATGAGCGCCTACTGCCCCTCCCACCACCAGCTAACATTCCTCCACCAGGGGGAGCAAGCTGAGTGAAGTTAGTGTCTTGCTCAAGGACACAACGGCAGTGACTAGGATGGCGGAATCAACCATAGACCCTCAAGTTGCAGGATGGTGGCACTACCATCTGAGCCACGCCACCCCGTGGCTTGCATCAGGAAATCAACTGCAAAAGCTCCTCTGATACACCATATATTGCCTGACATCACAGAAACTACAACACGGATAAACAACGTATTTACACATAAGTCCAACATTGTATATTAAATAGAATATACTTGTATTACCATTGTATATATATATATATATATATATATATATATTTATTTATTTATTTTTCGGACTATAAGTGGCAGTTTTTTTCATAGTTTGGCCGGGGGTGTGACTTATACTCAGGAGCGACTTATGTGTGAAATGATGAACACATTAGCGTAAAATATCAAATAATATTATTGATGTCATTCACATAAGAGACTAGACGTATAAGATTTCATGGGATTTAGCGATTAGGAGTGACAGATTGTATAGCATGTTCTATATGTTATAGGTATTTGAATGACTCTTACCATAATATGTTACGTTAACATACCAGTTGCTTATTTATGCCTCATATAACGTACACTTATTCAGCCTGTTGTTCACTATTCTTTATTTATTTTAAATTGCCTTTCAAATGTCTATTCTTGCTGTTGGCTTTTATCAAATACATTTCCCCAAAAAATGCCACTTATACTCCAGTGCGACTTATATATGTTTTTTTCTTCTTTATTGTGCATTTTTAGCCGGTGCGACTTATACTCCGAAAAATATGGTATTCACAATTGTGTTTGCATCCTGATCATTTTAAATGGAAGTTTTTCAGAGAAAAAAGTTTGTATTACACATCGCGTCGGTCGACCATCTCTTTTTTTGGGGGGGGCTCAAATTTTCCAGCACGAGGGCTAACGTGTTGTTAGCATCTTTCTTCCATGTGTGCAGATCAACTACAAAGTTTTCACAGCGCTTCACTTTCACCACATTTTATTATCTTATAGCCTTTTTCCCAAAATGAAATCAATATTTGTTTTAGCTGAACATTTGACACACTTAATGACAACCTCATTTGTATTTATTTCATCATTTATCATTTGTATTTATTTCATCATTTATTTCAAATATTTTTGGAAATTCATAGCTTTGGATGAAAACTGACGCTTCCCATCCAACCTGATGGAGCTTGAGAGGTGCTGCAAAAAGGAATGCCCCAAGTTAGGTGTGGCAAGGTATTGACAAAGACTTGAGGCTGATATCGCTGCCATGGCAGGAGCATCAACTAAGTAAGCATGGATCACATATTTATGTCCAGTAGATTACTTGCTTTGCTAAATTGAAAATAAAAACCTTTCACATCGTCATTCTGGGGTCTTGTGTGGAGAATTTTGAGGAGAACAATGAATTGTTCCATTTGGGATTAAAGGCTGTGACATGAAATGTGTGATACTGTCCGGATGCACCGTATCGGCCAAATGATTCTTAATTGCTTGTGATCATATTAAAATGATGACTAATATTAACACGTTAATGTTGACAGCCTGCAGGAAGTAAACCGAAGAAAACGGCAACATATCGATCTCATCACGCCAGTATTGATATGATACTGACGCACCGATATCGACATCACCGATGTTCGCCTCTATCTGGTGTCATGACGAGAAATAAATGAATGTTTAGTCAGCGTTTCTTCTGTCAATATGACATCAAGTTGCACATTTGAAGCGATCAAGCTAAATTGTCACATCGATGAATAAAATCCTAATTCTCCATTTGTGACGTCACGACTTTTGAAAAGATTCAAACACGACGACGAGTCTTTGCCACAATAAATCAACATTCTGGGGACTATTTCCGTTTCAAAGGAAAGTTGCACTTGCTAATAATTGTTGTTCAGAGAAATAAAGCCAGCATGGACCTGACGTAGGAGAAAATACAAGTCAGTACTCACCGAGTCTCCTGGTGTCGTCATCGTCAGTAGCGGCACCGACTGATGTGGTCCCGCGAAGGGGAGGTGGGAGGAGCCTGGGAGGTGGGAGGAGCCTAGGAGGGGAGTAGTCTGTGCCGTCAATGAGCACAATCACAAGTCAATCACACTTTGCACTTTTCATTCATGTAAACATGACTTTAACTGCTGTACTAATATTAATATGACGTGTAGTACACTAACTACTAATACAACGTTCATTTAATATTTTAATATAACGTGTAGTACACTAACTACGAGTACAACGTTCATTTAATATGACGTGTAGTACAACTACTAGTACAACGTTCATTTAATATTTTAATATGAGGTGTAGTACACTAACTACTAGCACAACGTTCATTTAATATGACGTGTAGTACACTAACTACTAGTACAACGTTTATTTAATATTTTTAATATGACGTGTAGTACACTAACTACTAGTACAACGTTCATTTAGACAGCACTTTGTCATTTAGTCATATTTTTTTCTCTTTTTTTATTTCTTTCACTCAAACCAAAAACAATGAACATAACATGACAATAAATCATGAGTGAAAAGGAGCAGAAAGAAGTCAAACTCATAATGAATTTGTTGTTCAACTCAAAATACTTTTTAGGAATATTTCCTACGTTCATAACTTACAACAAAATACCTAAACATGGAAGCAAATGTACTCCAAAACTTATCTTTCAATGTCATGATTTGTCTGAGTTCTTGAAGTGTGTATCCTCCATCAAAAGTCAAACTCATAATAATACATTTGTTGTTCAAATCAAAATACTTTTGAGGAATATTTCCTACGTTCATAACTTACAACAAAATACCTAAACATGGAAACAATATACTCCAAATCTTATATTTAATTGTCATGATTTGTTTGTCAGACATCTTGGGATGCGTATGATCCTCCATCAAAAAGTCAAACTCATAATAATACATTTGTTGTTCAAATCAAAATACTTTGAGGAATATTTCCTATGTTCATAACTTACAACAAAATACCTAAACATGGAAGCAATGTACCCCAAAACGTATCTTTCAATGTCATGATTTGTCTGAGTTCTTGAAGTGTGTATCCTCCATCAAAAAGTCAAACTCATAATAATACATTTGTTGTTCAAATCAAAATACCTTTGAGGAATATTACCTACGTTCATAACTTACAATAAAATAACTAAACATGGAAACAATTTACTCTAAATCTTATATTTATGTCATGATTTGTTACCCCGGTGATGACATGATTTATGTTTGGTAGTTTTCCTGTTTTAGTCTCACTCTCTTCCCTCTTTACTGTTGCTTTCCATGGCAACTGATTCTCCTCACCTGTCTTAGTTTAGCAATTAGTGTCCCCACCAGGTGTTTAGCAATTAGTGTTCCCACCAGGTGTTTATCAATTAGTGTCCCCAGCAGGTGTTTAGCTTAGTTTAGCAATTAGTGTTCCCAGCAGGTGTTTTGCTTAGTTTAGCAATTAGTGTTCCCAGCAGGTGTTTAGCTTAGTTTAGCAATTAGTGTTCCCAGCAGGTGTTTAGCAATTAGTGTCCCCACCAGGTGTTTAGCAATTAGTGTTCCCAGCAGGTGTTTAGCAATTAGTGTTCCCAGCAGGTGTCTAGCAATTAGTGTCCCCACCAGGTGTTTAGCAATTAGTGTTCCCAACAGGTGTTTAGCAATTAGAGTCCCAACCAGGTGTTTAGCAATTAGTGTTCCCAGCAGGTGTTTAGCAATTAGTGTCCCCACCAGGTGTTTAGCAATTAGTGTCCCCACCAGGTGTTTATCAATTAGTGTCCCCAGCAGGTGTTTAGCAATTAGTGTCCCCATCAGGTGTTTAGCAATTAGTGTCCCCACCAGGTGTTTAGCAATTAGTGTCCCCAGCAGGTGTTTAGCAATTAGTGTCCCCAGCAGGTGTTTAGCAATTAGTGTCCCCAGCAGGTGTTTTTTTCAATGTCTGGACTACAGGCAGGCCAGTCTAGTACCCGCACTCTTTTACTATGAAGCCACGCTGTTGTAACACGTGGCTTGGCATTGTCTTGCTGAAATAAGCAGGGGCGTCCATGATAACAACATATGTTGCTCCAAATGTTGTATGTACCTTTCATCATTAATGGTGCCTTCACAGATGTGTAAGTTACCCATGTCTTGGCCACTAATACACCCCCATACCATCACACATGCTGCCTTTTACACTTTCACCCTAGAACAGTCACCATGCTTCTTTTCCTCTTTGGTCCACAGTTTCCAAAAACAATTTGAAATGTGGACTCGTCAGCCCACAGAACACTTTTTCACTTTGCATCAGTCCATCTTAGATGAGCTCGGGCCCAGCGAAGCATTTCTGGGTGTTGTTGATAAATGGCTTTGGCTTTGCATAGTAGAGTTTTAACTTGCACTTACAGATGTAGCGACCGACTGTAGTTACTGACAGTGGTTTTCTGAAGTGTTCCTGAGCCCATGTGGTGATATCCTTTACACACTGATGTCACTTTTTGATGCAGTAGCACCTGAGGGATCCAAGGTGTGTAATATCATGGCTTACGTGCAGTGATTTCTCCAGATTCTCTGAACCTTTTGATGATATTACGGAGCGTAGATGGTGAAATCCCTAAATTCCTTGTTGAGAAATGTTGTTCTTAAACAATTTGCTCAGGCATTTGTTGACAAAGTGGTGACCCTCGCCCCGTCCTTGTTTGTGAATGACTGAGCATTTCATGGAAGCTGCTTTTATAGCCAATCATGGCACCCACCTGTTCCCAATTAGCCTGCTCACCTGTGGGATGTTCCAAATAAGTCTTTGATGAGCATTCCCTCAACTTTATCACTCTTTTTTGCCACTTGTGCCAGCTTTTTTGAAACACGTCGCAGGCATCAAATTTCAAATGAGCTAATATTTGCAAAAAAGAAGAAAGTTTCTCAGTGTGAACATGAAATATCTTGTCTTTGCAGTCTATTCAATTGAATATAAGTTGAAAAGGATTTGTTGTATTCTCTTTTTATTTACCATTTACACAACCTGACAACTTCACTGCTTTTGTACTTTGTAAATCCCACTTTCTTTATTTTCATGTACATTTTGTGCCTCCCAGTCAGTAAAAAAAAACTGTCAAATTCTATTCAGTTTTGATGAGATGGTCTTTCATAACTTTGTTGGAGTTCTACTGACCCTCTGACCTAAGTACGCTGTGATTGGATGTTTTCCCAACTTGTCCCGCCCATCTAAGAGACAAAATGTAATGTGATTGGCTTTCATTTCTGTCAACTTTTTATTAGTCCACCAAATGTCAGTTGATTTTCTCATGGTTTTAGTCTGTGAGCATTTGTTACCAGTAGTTGTCTCCTACTTTGGTCAGGGAAAATAGACAAAATCATCACTGATACAGCGCTAACATATTTTGTGTCCCTTTTTCTCATTTTGAGAGCCCAGTAACTTTAGCAATATGTGAAGATTGCAACTTCAACGTACACACAGGTAAGTTTACACACAGGTAAGTTTGCACACAGGTAAGTTTACACACAGGTAAGGTTACACACAGGTAAGTTTACACACAGGTAAGTTTGCACACAGGTAAGTTTACACACAGGTAAGTTTGCACACAGGTAAGTTTACACACAGCAGGTAAGTTTACACACAGGTAAGTTTACACACAGATAAGTTTACACACAGGTAAGTTTACACACAGGTAAGTTTACACACAGATAAGTTTACACACAGATAAGTTTGCACACAGGTAAGTTTGCACACAGGTAAGTTTGCACACAGGTAATTTTGCACACAGGTAAGTTTACACACAGGTAAGTTTACACATAGACAAACTGTAAACGCCCCAAAATACAAAGAACACAATGTACAGTTTGGAATTCAACTTTTGATCCACTGTCATGCTTATTCATGACAATTATTAGTTTTAGGGATATTGTTTTATTTCCTGTCCAGCGCTCTTATTTTGTTTCTATTTCCTGTTTGCCACGATCATTTCCTCACCTGTCATGACGTATGCCAGCTCTGTCTTCTGTACGGAGCTTTGTGTGTTTTGCTTCCGACCTCAAAGTGTTGCTTTGCATGCTTTCAAGTGTTTATGCTTCCTGTGCACTCTCCCGCTGCACTATTCTATTGGTTTTTTTGACATTACCTATATTTTTACACCTGCTGTCTCTGCATCTCGGGGTGGTGACCAACAACACCCGGCACCAGAACAAAGACCGACATTTGATTTGAAAATGACAGATGCCACAATTTACATGTCAGGGTCATGTGACTATCCCAAGATCACGTGACTATCCCAGGGTCATGTGACTATCCCAAGATATGGCTTCCCCAAAAAGATAGGCAATTTCCTAAAGTGTATTTTATTGCTGTCTTTTTAAATCAACTCCACCACCAAATATTACAATCTCATTACTACATTTTATCAATTCATTTCTATAAAAACAAGCTGCAAATATTTCACTATCAGGCTGTGGTGATGTGCGATACCACAGACTTTCTTTCCGATTCGATACCTAATAAAATTCAGGCTGGTATCGGCGATACTGAGCCGATTCCAATACTTTGTGCAAATATAGCTAATGTGTCAGCTCAAATTTAAATAACAAATAATAGTTATATATTTCTTATTGTACATGATTTATTACTTAGTAGGTGTATCATTTATTATTATTACTACTGTTATTGTTTTCAAACTCTGAAGTATATTGAGCTTGTGCTGTTTTTTAGTTTTAGTTTAGTTTTGATTGATTGATTGATTGAGACTTTTATTAGTAGATTGCACAGTACAGTACATATTCCCTACAATTGACCACTAAATGGTAACACCCCAATAAGTTTTTACACTTGTTTAGTTTGGGGTTTACTTAAATTGATTGATGATACATTGAATAACAACACAGTCAACAGAAGAAACTAAGTAGATGAAAATGGTGTTTGAAAAGGAAATAAGTAACATAATAAAAGCATTAAACTAAATGAATTATTAAGAATTACTATGAGAATAAAAATAAGTCACAATGGTGACATCTGGTCTTAGACTTAGATTGGTCACATCTAGTCTTAGATTGTACTGGACCCCGACCTAAACAAGTGTAAAAACTTATTGGGGTGTTACCATTTAGTGGTCAATTGTACGGAATATGTACTGTACTGTGCAATCTACTAATAAATGTCTCAATCAATCAGAAAAAGGTCCCATCTAGTAGACTTAGATTGGTCACATCTAGTCTTAGACTTAGATTGGT
The DNA here is from genome assembly GCF_033978685.3 of Nerophis lumbriciformis. Classification (NCBI taxonomy): domain Eukaryota; kingdom Metazoa; phylum Chordata; class Actinopteri; order Syngnathiformes; family Syngnathidae; genus Nerophis; species Nerophis lumbriciformis. The sequence goes on along the minus strand of NC_084573.2, from coordinate 40,437,082 downwards.
CACATCTAGTCTTAGACTTGGATTGGTCACATCTAGTCTTAGACTTAGATTGGTCACATCTAGTCTTAGACTTAGATTGGTCACATCTAGTCTTAGACTTGGATTGGTCACATCTAGTCTTAGACTTAGATTGGTCACATCTAGTCTTAGACTCAGATTGGTCACATCTAGTCTTAGACTTCGATTGGTCACATCTAGTCTTAGACTTAGATTGGTGATATCTAGTCTTAGACTTAGATTGGTCACATCTAGATTTAGACTTAGATTGGTCACATCTAGTCTTAGACTTAGATTGGTGATATCTAGTCTTAGACTTAGATTGGTCACATCTAGACTTAGACTTAGATTGGTCACATCTAGTCTTAGACTTAGATTGGTCACATCTACTCTTAGACTCAGATTGATCACATCTAGTCTTAGACTCAGATTGGTCACATCTAGTCTTAGACTTAGATTGGTCACATCTAGTCTTAGACTTAGATTGGTCACATCTAGTCTTAGACTCAGATTGGTCACATCTAGTCTTAGACTTCGATTGGTCACATCTAGTCTTAGACTTAGATTGGTGATATCTAGTCTTAGACTTAGATTGGTCACATCTAGATTTAGACTTAGATTGGTCACATCTAGTCTTAGACTTAGATTGGTGATATCTAGTCTTAGACTTAGATTGGTCACATCTAGACTTAGACTTAGATTGGTCACATCTAGTCTTAGACTTAGATTGGTCACATCTACTCTTAGACTCAGATTGATCACATCTAGTCTTAGACTCAGATTGGTCACATCTAGTCTTAGACTTAGATTGGTCACATCTAGTCTTAGACTTAGATTGGTCACATCTAGTCTTAGACTTAGATTGGTCACATCTAGTCTTAGAATTAGATTGTTACATCTAGTCTTAGATTGGTCACATCTAGTCTTAGACTTAGATTGGTCACATCTAGTCTTAGAATTAGATTGTTACATCTAGTCTTAGATTGGTCACATCTAGTCTTAGACTTAGATTGGTCACATCTAGTCTTAGAATTAGATTGTTACATCTAGTCTTAGACTTAGATTGGTCACACCTAGTCTTAGACTTAGATTGGTCACATCTAGTCTTAGACTTAGATTGGTCACATCTAGTCTTAGACTTAGTTTGGTCACATCTCGTTTTAGACTCAGATTGGTCACATCTGGTCTTGGACTTAGATTGGTCACATCTAGTCTTAGACTCAGATTGGTCACATCTAGTCTTAGACTTCGATTGGTCACATCTAGTCTTAGACTTAGATTGGTGATATCTAGTCTTAGACTTAGATTGGTCACATCTAGATTTAGACTTAGATTGGTCACATCTAGTCTTAGACTTAGATTGGTGATATCTAGTCTTAGGCTTAGATTGGTCACATCTAGACTTAGACTTAGATTGGTCACATCTAGTCTTAGACTTAGATTGGTCACATCTAGTCTTAGACTCAGATTGGTCACATCTAGTCTTAGACTTAGATTGGTCACATCTAGTCTTAGACTTAGATTGGTCACATCTAGTCTTAGACTTAGATTGGTCACATCTAGTCTTAGAATTAGATTGTTACATCTAGTCTTAGATTGGTCACATCTAGTCTTAGACTTAGATTGGTCACATCTAGTCTTAGACTTAGATTGGTCACATCTAGTCTTAGACTCAGATTGGTCACATCTAGTCTTAGACTCAGATTGGTCACATCTAGTCTTAGACTTAGATTGTTACATCTAGTCTTAGACTTAGATTGGTCACATCTAGTCTTAGACTCAGATTGATCACATCTAGTCTTAGACTCAGATTGGTCACATCTAGTCTTAGACTTAGATTGGTCACATCTAGTGTTAGACTTAGATTGGTCACATCTAGTCTTAGACTTAGATTGGACACATCTAGTCTTAGACTTAGATTGGTCCCATCCAGTCTTAGACTTAGATTGGTCACATCTAGTCTTAGACTTCGATTGGTCACATCTAGTCTTAGACTTAGATTGGTGATATCTAGTCTTAGACTTAGATTGGTCACATCTAGATTTAGACTTAGATTGGTCACATCTAGTCTTAGACTTAGATTGGTGATATCTAGTCTTAGACTTAGATTGGTCACATCTAGACTTAGACTTAGATTGGTCACATCTAGTCTTAGACTTAGATTGGTCACATCTACTCTTAGACTCAGATTGATCACATCTAGTCTTAGACTCAGATTGGTCACATCTAGTCTTAGACTTAGATTGGTCACATCTAGTCTTAGACTTAGATTGGTCACATCTAGTCTTAGACTTAGATTGGTCACATCTAGTCTTAGAATTAGATTGTTACATCTAGTCTTAGATTGGTCACATCTAGTCTTAGACTTAGATTGGTCACATCTAGTCTTAGACTTAGATTGGTCACATCTAGTCTTAGAATTAGATTGTTACATCTAGTCTTAGATTGGTCACATCTAGTCTTAGACTTAGATTGGTCACATCTAGTCTTAGAATTAGATTGTTACATCTAGTCTTAGACTTAGATTGGTCACACCTAGTCTTAGACTTAGATTGGTCACATCTAGTCTTAGACTTAGATTGGTCACATCTAGTCTTAGACTTAGTTTGGTCACATCTCGTTTTAGACTCAGATTGGTCACATCTAGTCTTGGACTTAGATTGGTCACATCTAGTCTTAGACTCAGATTGGTCACATCTAGTCTTAGACTTCGATTGGTCACATCTAGTCTTAGACTTAGATTGGTGATATCTAGTCTTAGACTTAGATTGGTCACATCTAGATTTAAACTTAGATTGGTCACATCTAGTCTTAGACTTAGATTGGTGATATCTAGTCTTAGACTTAGATTGGTCACATCTAGACTTAGACTTAGATTGGTCACATCTAGTCTTAGACTTAGATTGGTCACATCTAGTCTTAGACTCAGATTGGTCACATCTAGTCTTAGACTTAGATTGGTCACATCTAGTCTTAGACTTAGATTGGTCACATCTAGTCTTAGACTTAGATTGGTCACATCTAGTCTTAGAATTAGATTGTTACATCTAGTCTTAGATTGGTCACATCTAGTCTTAGACTTAGATTGGTCACATCTAGTCTTAGACTTAGATTGGTCACATCTAGTCTTAGACTCAGATTGGTCACATCTAGTCTTAGACTCAGATTGGTCACATCTAGTCTTAGACTTAGATTGTTACATCTAGTCTTAGACTTAGATTGGTCACATCTAGTCTTAGACTCAGATTGATCACATCTAGTCTTAGACTCAGATTGGTCACATCTAGTCTTAGACTTAGATTGGTCACATCTAGTCTTAGACTTAGATTGGTCACATCTAGTGTTAGACTTAGATTGGTCACATCTAGTCTTAGACTTAGATTGGACACATCTAGTCTTAGACTTAGATTGGTCCCATCCAGTCTTAGACTTAGATTGGTCACATCCAGTCTTAGACTTAGATTAGTCACATCTAGTCTTAGACTCAGATTGGTCACATCTAGTCTTAGACTGGTCAGACCTAGTAGTGTCTTTCAAGGAGAGAGAAGTACAGATGGTTCTAGCTGCAAACGGAGAGTCAAATTAGTATCCCAGTTGTACTCTGGTTTTAATCTGCCCCACTTTGTGTAAGATTAATCTTTTGTTAGAAGTTTAATCAACTGTTTTTGTAGAGCGTTAATGTCCAGACTCAAAGTAAATGGGCCAAGAACCAAAATCATGCGAATTAACAAACGACTGAATTCCATAACACATGCACCCTCCAAGTGGTCAACAAATGGACTGACCTGGGAAGTGTGATGGTTGTGGATGGAGGGACAGAGGAACGCCTAAAATGGAGGATTGGAAAAGCTCGCGCTGCATTCAACATCCTTGTCAAGATCTGGAAAGCAAAAATCCTCTCGCTCCAGACCAAGGTCTAATTGTTCAACTCCAACGTCAAATGGGTACTTGTATACAGATGTGAAAGATGGAAGAACACCACTACCATCGTGAGAACGCTGCAGACATTCATGAACCACGGCCTTGGGATCTTCTGGCCACGCAGCAAACAGGAACCAAGAGCAGTACAGATGAACAGGAAGAAGTGGATCTGGATTGGTCAGGCACAAAGCAGCAACATGGCAAACGGAGGTCGCCCCAACAACACCCGGAGAAGAAGCACTAAGCAAGAGTTCAAGAAGGAAGGGCTGAGGTGGCAACAGCTGGAGAAGATGGTCCAGGACAGACGAGGGTGGAGGCCATTCATCAATGGCCTAAGATCCGACAGGAATACAAAGGCCTAAGTAAGTAAGTCAAGATCCTACAGCCAAAGTCTGCCCACATCTTAAAACTCTTTTATACATTAGATTTGTACCATGAATTGATTAACCACTTAAACAAATGGAAAAACTTATTGGGGTGTTACCATTTAGTGGTCAATTGTAGGGAATATGTACTGTACTGTACAATCTACTAATACAAGTCTCAATCAATCAATCAATCAAACCCTAGCCTTTATATAGACCCATTTGTTAGACCAGTTGATCTGCCCTCTCTCTCTTCTGCTCTGTCCCCCTTTCCTATGTGGAGAGGTTTTTAGATGGCCACAGATCAGTTTCCACAGCAGATGCGTGGACCCGAGGTGGACCACTCCTTATGCATCAGTTGATGAATGCTGATGGAATGCTTTCAACTTAAAAACAGTGAGAAACATTATCGCATCCAAACAATACCTCGTAACAAAGTACGACGGCAGCATTCTCCTCGTTCTTTGCCAACAAAGGTACAAGCAATGCTAAACATTCCTTTTATTCGTCATGTACATTTATTTATTTATTTATTCGTCATGTACATTTATTTATTTATTTATTTGTCATGTACATTTATTTATTTATTCGTCATGTACATTTATTTATTTATTCGTCATGTACATTTATTTATTTATTCGTCATGTACATTTATTTATTTATTTATTCGTCATGTACATTTATTTATTTATTTATTTGTCATGTACATTTATTTATTTATTCGTCATGTACATTTATTTATTTATTTATTTGTCATGTACATTTATTTATTTATTCGTCATGTACATTTATTTATTTATTTATTTGTCATGTACATTTATTTATTTATTCGTCATGTACATTTATTTATTTATTTATTCGTCATGTACATTTATTTATTTATTCGTCATGTACATTTATTTCAGATTGTCTTCTGTACGTAAAAGGACAATTACTGTGGGAAATGACGTGTTCCTATTTTTGTCTGTGGGGAAGAAATGGGCGTGGCATTACTTGCCATTCTTTATCTTTTGGACATCTTTCATTTGTAGGTGTGAGTCCAGAGTTGAGCTCAACACAACACTCGCAAAAACAGCCAATAATTCCAAAGTTGTATTGTTTATTCAAATGTTTTAGAGTGTAAATAACCTCACACCTTCTTTTTACTAATAAAACTGACTTCAAGTCGCCAAGTCAGCAAAGTCTTGTTTCGCTGAAGCGTGCTTATGCTTTCTCTCTCACACACACACACACACACACACACACACACACACACACACACACACACACACACACACACACACACACACACACACACACACACACACACACACACACACACACACACACACACACACACACACACACACACACACACACACACACACGCACACGCACACGCACACACTTTGCTTTCAGCCAGTCAGCAGAAGAGGAATAATGTTTGATCCATTCAAGAGTTATTTCAGATGGTAAAAAAAAAAAGGCCTTGGGGAAATGAACATATTTTCGGCTGACATCAGCAAACACACGTTAGCTTTTATTATTTCATCTGCTTGAAATGCAGATGGACAAACAGCAGGAAAGTGAACATATATAAACACGTTATTCCATCAACTAAGTACAAAAAAACTATACAATCAAAATCTTCAAATATTAAGTTTTCCAGTGAAATTGTTTTTTTTTTCCAGTTTATTTTGTGAATTTGTAAATCACAAAAAGTAAAATCCAGTTTCATCAACTAAGTTCATTTCATTTGTATAGTTTAAAGCATCATAATCTAAAAATATTGAACGTTTTCCAGTGGGATTTTGTTTTAAACACAATTTTGTTTTTGGGAAGCATTTTCAGCCATGGTATATTTACCGTTCCAGGAAAGGAAAGTTCCTAAGTCACTATGTACAGTTCCAATAAGAGAAAAGTTCCTAAGTCACTATGTACAGTTACAATAAGTTAGCTTGTTGCATATAGAAATGTGCGGTGGCGAAAAGAAGTCCTCACACCTTCATCTTTCCAACTCCAGTGTAAACAACCATGTCATTTCTCTACATGGTTCTGTTTTGGGAACTGTGAGAGGACAACAGCACAGCCAATCAGCATCACCGGCATCTGTAAAACTACCAGCTTGTATCCTTCATTCTTCTTATGAAGTATTTGTCTGTCAGATCAAATCCTTCCTTCACTGAAAGCAGCATATTTAGCTCCTCGGTGTTGCAAAGCCATGATTGAGTTCCTGGAAACAACCATTGCGATATTGTCCACTTATTGTCTTCTGTTTGGTACTTTGTTTTTGTCAAACTCCAACCAGGATGAACATTTTCTAACTCCAAATTCAGCATTTGTCAACAACACCCAAGAAGAGAAAATGTGCATTTGAAAAAAAAAATCATGTCTGTGTGGTTATTGTAAATTCCGGACTATTAGCTGCTACTTTTTTCCTACACTTTGAACCCTGCGGCTTATAAAACAATGCGGCTAATTCATGAATTTACCTTCACTGACAGCCATAATGCAAAGCCTTTTTTTTTTTTTTAAACCCAAGCAAATACACTGAATAGATGTGTTATTGTTTGTGCTATTGCGCCATCTTTTGGACGAGTTCGCTCACTGCAGGTACCGCAGTTCTGCATTGCCCGAGTGCTTTCAACCGAAAGCATGGTTCGTATGGATTCTTCATTCATCACGCCAAGCAACGTTTGTAAGATTTACAATATAACTAAAACTATTCCTACTCAGTAAAGCGTCCCATGTGTGATGTCTGTAGGAGTGTTTTCATGCATGTTTGTACCTGCTATAGTGATGTAATGAAGCTAGCGTCGTTAGCATTAGCTAATATGCTAACACGTTTACGAGTATCTTTGTTAGTATTATCAACTTACAATTCTTTTTGTATTGTTTCACTTTCATAAACTCACCAAAACATCAGCGTGGAGTTATTGAGTCTGTTTAGCTGATTGAGAGTTAGCTTGCACAGCTAGTGGGTCCATGACCATGACTTCTGTTTTGTTTGATGAGCCGTTTTACTGCCGTGTTACAGACACCATTTGGAACAATTAAGGTATGTAAATAAACATTTACAAAATATTTATGTGTAAATAACTAATTTCACAAGGTATATATCTGCGGCTTGTGGCTAATATTTGGAAACATGTTTTTGTCTTCTAAACGTTAGTGGGTGTGGCTAATATACCAGTGTGTACTATAGTCCGCAAAATAATAGGAATAGGAATGTCACGGTTCATATATTCGTCCTTGGATCTATTGGTATGGTGTGCGGTACACAATGAAACCAGCATTTTTAGCTCCTTAGTGTTGCAAAGCCATGATTCAGTTCCTGGAAACAACCATTGCAATATTGTCCACTTTTTGTCTTCCGTTTGGTACTTTGTTTTTTTGTAAAACTCCAATCAGGATGAATATTTCCTAACTCCAACATTTGTCAACAACACCCAAGAAGAGAAAACGTGCATTTTTTGTGTGTACACAATAAAAGTGAGGGACAAGAAGTTGGTTGGAGGCTGGCGATGTTGCCAAGGAGAAGCCAGAGCCTGATTTGGAACACCTGGCCTTCAGGTATTTGACAAGTTGAAAGAAGCTTGTTGTCCAGTAGAGACGGGAAATAGGGCTACGTTCACAACAGTTCTGATTTTTTTTTTGTCAAATCCAATATTTTTAGTGGAAGCAAGACAGTTTTTAAAATTTTTGTGTAAGGGTTCCCCTTTATGACATTTTAGCAAAAAAAAGTTTTCGAAAAATAAACATTTTCTGTCATTTCCGGGTGTTGTTGAGACTCCTGGTGAGGTTTTGAGACATAATCCTACAACTACAAGACCAATATTGTTTTGTTGAGGCAAGACCGTTTTTTTTTTAAATAAGGGTTCCCCCTTATTTCAGATAAAGAATTGAAAAAAATATTTCTAATGTGAAGGCAATGTGACCTGTATGTTGACCCAAGTAAACATGCCTTCCACTTAAACATGCCTTCCACTTAAACATGCCTTCCACTTAAACATGCCTTCCACTTAAACATGCCTTCCACTTGAGTCGCACTTTTCATGATTTTGTGCAATCAAAGTCAACATTTTCTCCACCTAATTATTGTGCGGAGAAGATGAAGAAGTATTTTGGCTCTGGCACTTTTACGGGATATTTTGCTGAGATGTGTGCTTGAAGAGTGTGTCTGTGGGCGACGAGTCAGAGATGGGAGTGTCGGAGTTCCTAAAACATTTCATTTTCACCCGTTTTGCTGCTCCGTTGTCAACTATTTGTTTAGTAACCGTCTATTTTGGTGAACAATGATGTGGGATGGATGCGCTCTGAGCGTTCATTGTATTTCCACACACCAAAGAAGACTGATGGGATCTGAAACACTTGGGAATGGCACCGTCCACACGGACTTGGAAGACTGATGGGATATGAAAGACTTGGGAATGGCACCGTCCACACGGACCTGGACAAGTGTGATACAGGTGTCATACGGCCAAAACAACGGGAATTGAGCAGTCGTGTAAACAAGTGGAGGACTGCAAGCTTCAACCATCAGGCTATACGGAACTCTCATTTATGGAAATAAAATAACTGACTATTGCACTTTCCTTTTAGCGGGCTACACTTTCTTGGGTTTCATTTAGAAAACAAAACATTAAAGACGTTTCACAAATCTACAAAGTTGTATGTTTCGCATTACGAACCCAACTGGGACTTTAGAAGCAAGGTGGCGTACTGTTGCATTGATGGCGTACTGTTGCATTGATGGCGTACTGTTGCACATCTACCAGTGTTCTGCTTGGAGTTCAAACCTATTTCTAGGTTGAAATATGGCTTCAGTGAAAATAACGTGTGTTTCTTTTTCCGGTAAAGTGTCGAATGCTGAGACAAAAACCGAAGGTGGTCTGTGGTTTAACCGGGACAAAACGCTCGCGATCTCCACTGTTTCTCTAACTCGTCCTTCGGTTTCTCTCTCCGTTTCACGTATTTGTTCTGCCAACCACTTCACCGCCTCTCACCTTTTCCAGTGTTTGTTCCACACAGCATTCAGTTCTTCTGATAGTTCCCCTTGAATTAGGTGCTTGGAATCTCTACATAGAGGTTTGTCTGGACAATTCACACTTGTAGTCCCTAACTGATCCAGACCAACAATGTTCAGGAGTGTGTGAGGTCACACCTGAACATTTGTCAGCAGACGATTGGAACACGTGAACAACACCATGTCTTCTGGCTTACTGGACTTACGGTTGAAGAACTTTACTTTTGATGGCCACATTTTAGAGGCTTTTTTGCAGTTCCTCCGTGGAACACATACGTAGATGGCGATGTTCTGCAATACGAAGGCATCTGGGACGACTTCACCGACATCAATTCTGTGGTTTGCGTTCTGCGGTTTGTAGTCCAAGACTACACCTACACCCATCACTCAAGTGGTCTTGGTCTGCTAGTTTGGTCCGGTCCTTTACACTTGACTAAACGAAGCGTAGTAGCAAAGAGTCTGTTTTCACAGGATGACAAGTGTGAAGGCACCATTAGTGTCGCAAGTAAAACAGTCATCTACTGGAAGTCCTTTGGTGGCTGCTTCGTTTCTAGACAGTCAATGTGGCCTAGGACGGTTTTCCGGGTTAAGTGATCTCATTCCGCTGTGGACCCAAAAGAGAAGCATTTAAAAAGGTGTTCTGAACTCCGGCTTCATTGCCTTGGATTTGGTCAGACTTGCAGTTAGAGATGACCGACGGTTGCCACATTGGATATTGAAATGTGAGAGTTTTAGTCTTTTGGTTGGAAAGAGCAGAGAGCGTTCAGACACAGCCGTATTCATACCACACGGTCTGGGGGTCGTTGTTGGGATCCGGGGAGGCCGGTGTGCTTGTTGGCCGTTGGACTGTGCTACATCCTGGCCTCTCGGCGTCTCCACTCTGGCAAGAGTCACTGGAGTGGGCGTCCTGCGCCGAGGCCTCGCCCAGCTGGGTAGCGGATACGGCCCTCACGGGGGTTACCATGGCAACCTCACCACGATGATGGTATGAGGAGGGCGGGGCGTTATGCGACACAGGAGTCCGCCCTCTATCGCATTCCCTCTCGGTCTGCAGGGTGAGAGAAGACGAGTGGTGGACGGGTGAGGCCAGGAAGCTGCCGTCCCCCGGCTGATTGGTTGACCCGGCCAAACGGGCGGACAGTGGTCTCTCTCGCCCTTTAGCCCCTCCCTGCCGTCGAATCACCAGATCCGACTGCTTAGGGGACCCGCCGTCCCGGAAACCGTCCGGCCCATTAGAGCGAAGCAAATCGGCAGAGGCCAGGCTGAAGGTCCTGCTCAGAGACTGGTTGCTTCTCGGTGTCATCGGCCGACCGGAGCCTGGGGATTGACCCACAGGCTGCCGGGGAGACGGCTTGACACTCTGGCCTGGTCTCTGGTTGGGGGTGTGCACGGTGGGTGTGACGTAGCTGGTGGGGGTGACATGGTCGCTGCCAGTGGGATCTGGACTTCTGGTGAAGTAATCCTTCATCAGGTCCTCTTTGCTTCCCATGGACACCTAATGGAGGAACATAAGACCAAACACTTCTGGTTACCACAGTTGACCTCTGGGCCACTAAATGTTTGAGGTATTGTTAAATAACCCTTTTTTTAGTCATTGTTTTCTTCTCGCACAACTTCAATGTTTTCAAGCAAAAGTTGCCTGCGGGCCACAAATAAACGACTTTGGACAGAAATGATGCACTAATTCTTTCCATTTACTGACCTTATTGATTCAAGCTTTTCATAGAAACATGTGATGTCATTCCAAAATGGAATTCATTCATTTTTGTCCTCAAAGTTCTACAAACAATACCCCACAACCACCCTGTGTGTGAGCTACATGATGAACTATCAGACCTTCCCATGGACTATGTGTGTGTGAGCTACATGATGAACTATCAGACCTTCCCATGGACTGTGTTTGTGAGTTTGTCATCCCATTGGGTTGAGTTTTTCCTTGCCCTGATGTGGGATCTGAGCCCAGGATGTGTTTGTGGCTTGTGCAGCCCTTTGAGACACTGGTGATTTGGGCTATATAAGTAAACACTGATTGATACAGCAAGTATTTCCTCTTCTGACAATGATGAAGTGTGTGAATGCTTCATTAGTTGTCACGTCATTGCAGGGTGGAAATGTCCCACATGAAACTGTCCACTCAGCACATGACTCAACTCAAATACAGACTTTTAACAACCATCTTTCTCACCATTTGTGGCGACTTCACGCTGCTCTCTTGCAGAAACTCCTCCAACGTCACCATCTCACTTCCAGGAGATGAGGGTCGAGTTCTGTTCCTGTTCCTGCGCTGTGGCTGAGCCTGCTGGGGTGACTGGTCATACGGGAGGGTCGCACTCCGGGACAAAGTCTGCTGAGACTGGCTCAGACCCATGACATCATCGCTGGACAGACTGCCTGACCAGCGCTGACAGTCTGGTGCATCTAAAAGAGAACAGTCACATTGAGGCATGAGTACAACAGGAAAACAGGGAGCGGGAAGAACTGTAAGGGGGAGCACAAAAGAGGAAGAAACGCATTAGATGAGGACACACCGGACTGAATGAGGGGTAAAGGCAACCTTCACAGACTAATATATTGTTATTGAAAATTGAGGTAAATAAAAAAATGAATACAAAAGAACATTATTAGTCACTGATGGGAAATGACTTATGATTAAAGTTACTTTCACATAAAAGTCATTGACGGGATTATTTCCCAACAAATGTAAGAAGTCATCAGGAAAACATGTTTTGTTTGATACGCCACCTTTTTGAACAACTTTAAAATATCTAAAACACGTCAATGGATCAGAGTGTACTTAAGGGCAGGATGCCACAAACAAGTTGCTAACTCAGAACATCTCCAAGCAAGTTGCTAACTCAGAACATCTCCAAGCAGCCAAGTCCTTTGAAATGACTTGAAATGAATGCCTGGTCCTCCCAAAACACCATTTTAACATCTAATAATAATAATAATACATTTTATTTATAAGGCACCTTTCTGGGCACTCAAGGACACCATACAATATCACACCAATAAAATCAAATTGGATAAAAAACAACAACAAAGATAGGGAAGAAAAGATGATTCCAATGAACAGGCAGTCATGAATATGTGTTTTGAGTCTTGATTAGAAGAGGGATATTGAATCTAAGTTACTAAGGTCTGGTGGTAAGTTGTCAAATCTATGTCATCTGACATAGATTTGACAACTTTTAGATAAGAAATCATGTTTGAAAATCAATACCATAGCATTTGTTGCTACAGTAGTTTGATGAAAGATTATTGTACAGTATTTACTATACGTCTGATTCTCTGTCCAGTCTGCTTATTAAAAGCTGCTTGTGTCCTCACATGTGACAACACTGTCCCACACATCTCTGCACACCAATGCTCATTTATTTGCCCTCAACTGACACAGATTGGATATATTTGACGAGTCTAAACGTTTCATAGTGCTTCAAATCTCATCTTTCTGTATCAGATTTGGGCCACGCCCGGACTAACTATAACTTGACTTGTTTCAAAGTCATTTTCCCAAGACTGACAGTAACTGACAAACACATGAATACATCTGGATAATGGATAACGATCCCTTTTCCATATTTTATTATCAAACCAAAAAACAGAGTTAATGTGAAACTATTATTTTCCCCAAACAGAAAGTGGACGTACTCACAAACACATCAGCAAACTAGCCAGCTGGTTTAGGCAAGAGAAACAGCGAAGATCTGCGGCTGAGGCCAGCATTCAACTCATTTTCTTTAGATCGCATTTCTATTGATACTTTATTTAATAAGTACAAAAGCAGTGAAGTTGTCAGGTTGTGTAAATGGTAAATAAAAAGAGAATACAACAAATCCTTTTCAACTTATATTCAATTGAATAGACTGCAAAGACAAGATATTTCATGTTCACACTGACAAACTTTATTAGTTTTTGCAAATAATCATAAACTTAGAATGGAATGGCAGCAACACATTGCAAAAAAGACATTTTTACCAGTGTGTTACATGGCCTTTCCTTTTAGCAACACTCAGTAAAGGTTTGGGAACTGAGGAGACACATTTTTGAAGTGGAATTCTTTCCCATTCTTGCTTGATGTACAGCTTAAGTTGTTCAACAGTCTCCCTTCTCATATTTTAGCCTTCACACATTTTCAATGTCTGGACTACAGGCAGGCCAGTCTAGTACCCACACTCTTTTACTATGAAGCCACGCTGATGTAACACGTGGCTTGGCATTGTCTTGCTGAAATAAGCAGGGGCGTCCATGATAACAACATATGTTGCTCCAAAAGCTGTATGTACCTTTCAGCATTAATGGTGCCTTCACAGATGGGTAAGTTACCCATGTCTTGGCCACTAATACACCCCCATACCATCACACATGCTGCCTTTTACACTTTCACCCTAGAACAGTCACCATGCTTCTTTTCCTCTTTGCTTCAGTTTCCAAAAACAATTTGAAATGTGGACTCGTCAGACCACAGAACACTTTTCCACTTTGCATCAGTCCATCTTAGATGAGCTCGGGCCCAGCGAAGCCGGCGGCGTTTCTGGGTGTTGTTGATAAATGGCTTTGGCTTTGCATAGTAGAGTTTTAACTTGCACTTACAGATGTAGCGACCAACTGCAGTAACTGACAGTGGTTTTCTGAAGTGTTCCTGAGCCCATGTGGTGATATCCTTTACACACTGATGTGGCTTTTTGATGCCTGAGGGATCCAAGGTGTGTAATATCATGGCTTACGTGCAGTGATTTCTCCACATTCTCTGAACCTTTTGATGATATTACGGAGCGTAGATGGTAAAATCCCTCAATTCCTTGTTGAGAAATGTTGTTCTTAAACAATTTGCTCAGGCATTTGTTGACAAAGTGGTGACCCTCGCCCCGTCCTTGTTTGTGAATGACTGAGCATTTCATGGAAGCTGCTTTTATAGCCAATCATGGCACCCACCTGTTCCCAATTAGCCTGTTCACCTGTGGGATGTTCCAAATAAGTCTTTGATGAGCATTCCTCAACTTTATCACTCTTTTTTGCCACTTGTGCCAGCTTTTTGAAACATGTTGCAGGCATCAAATTTTATATTGTTTTTATATGTATTTATTTTTTCTTTTTATTCAGTCATTGGTGGAGCTAAGGATACTATTTGAATATTGTTTTTAATATTGTTGTGCAGCACTTTGGAAACATTTTGTTGTTTAAATGTGCCATATAAATAAAGTGGATTGGATTGGAAATTCCAAATGAGCTAATATTTGCAAAAAAGAAGAAAGTTTGTCAGTGTGAACATGAAATATCTTGTCTTTGCAGTCTATTCAATTGAATATAAGTTGAAAAGGATTATTATTATTGAGCATTATTGACAAGGTGACAACTTCACTGCTTGGTAAGAAACAAAGTTGTTGTCATATTTTGACACAAGAACGATTGCTTGTTTTCTGAGAAATGTCACATGCCTGTAATTAGCCACACAAAGCCAAAGAAAAAGCCACACACAATCATCCTCAATCTTTTGGTACTCGCTGAACTGAGGTCTGGTCACATTTGCTTAAATATCTCATTTCGAACTTGACTTTTTCAGAATAGGAAAATTCCCAGTCCAACCTTTTAAGTGTGACCTTATAAGACTTGCTAGTGGAAATATGTTGCTACCTTTGCATTTGACAGGTGAGTTGGAGCTGGAGGTGTGATGACTGAGGTCAGCTGACCCCGGGCGACCTCCCATGTGACCAAACACCCTGTCATTGTCTTGGTCTAAGAACACACCTACAACATTTACAAAGCAGAGTCATGATCAATAGTTGAATGTTTTCAGTTGGGCTTTGGATTATTTTGCTTCTTCAAACCCCGTTTCCATATGAGTTGGGAAATTGTGTTAGATGTAAATATAAACGGAATACAATGATTTGCAAATCATTTTCAAGCCATATTCAGTTGAATATGCTACAAAGACAACATATTTGATGTTCAAACTCATAAACTTTTTTTTTTGTGCAAATAATCATTAACTTTAGAATTTGATGCCAGGAACACGTGACAAAGAGTTGTCTGTATATATATATATATATATATATATATATATCATGGCATATATATATATATATATATCGCCAGCCTCAATCTGAACCTTGGTATTTACCGTGATGACGGACTGGCAGTGTGTCGCGCCTCGCCAAAGAACAGCGAGAATACCAAGAAGCGCATATGCCAAATTTTCAAAGAGAACGGCCTACGGATCACGATTGAAGCCAACAAGCAAACCGTCAACTTCCTTGACGTCACTTTCAACCTGAGAAATAACAGCTACCAACCATTCACGAAACCCAACACAACACTCCAATACGTGCACCATGACAGCAACCACCCACCCACCACCACGAAAAGAATACCTACCGGAATTAATAAAAGGCTATCGATGCTGTCATCTAGCAAAGCTGAATTTGACCAAGCAACCCCCCCGTACCAAAAAGCCCTTGATGAAAGCGGATACAATTTCACCCTCACCTATGAACCCACGCCAGGAAACCAGCCGAAAAAGAACAGAAAACGAAACGACATCATCTGGTACAACCCCCCATACAGCAAAAACGTCTCAACTAACATTGGACACAAATTCCTCAATCTGATTGACAAACACTTTCCCAAAGACAACACCCTAAGAAAAGTATTCAACAAGAACATTAAATTGAGCTACAGCTGCATGAACAATATACGACAAATCATCTCAAACCACAACAAAACAATTGCAAATGAGCCGTCGGCCCCCGGACAGAGCGACTCCAAAACCAACAAAGGCTGCAACTGCCGAAAGAAACCTGATTGCCCTCTCAACGGGGGGTGCTTACAAACATCAGTTGTCTACCAATCTAAGGTAACACGCAAGGACATTAACACATCCGACACATATGTAGGATTAACCGAGGGAGAATTCAAAACCAGATGGAACAACCACAAGGCTTCTTTCAGGAACCAAAACCTGCGGAATACCACAGAACTCAGCAAACACATTTGGGACCTCAAAGACAATAATGTTGAATATTCAATAACATGGCAAATTCTTGCATCCAGCACACCTTACAATAGTTGTAATAAAAGATGCAACATATGCTTGAAAGAGAAACTGTTTATTATTTACCGTCCAGACCTGTCATCCCTCAACAAGCGCAGCGAAATTGTAACAGCATGCCGCCACAGACGGAAACACCTCCTAGGTAACACATGAGCCAATCACCACGCCCCTAGGCCAGCCTGTACCCACCCACTCTGTGCCCTATATAAACCATGGTATGTGAATGCTCCCATTAAAATCTCCTGATGATTGAGGGAACCCCCCCCTCATGAAACAGGCCTGTAGAGATGAAATAGTCTTGTGATTTTTTTCCCCACACATACATATATATATATATATATATATATATATATATATATATATATATATATATATATATATATATATATATATATATATATATATATGTATATATATACGTATAGATGTAAACATGTAACACAAAAAATCACCAAAAATAATTCCCAGGCGTGGCCACCGCTGCTGCTCACTGCTCCCCTCACCTCCCAGGGGGTGAACAAGGGGATGGGTCAAATTTCACCTCACCTAGTGTGTGTGTGTGTGTGTGCGTGCGTGTGTGTGTGTGTGAGAGAGAATCATTGCTACTTTAAGTTGAATATTCACCTGGTCCATGTGGATCTTCACCACTGCGATACAGCCCTCGTCCTCGGTCTGCCACACCTGCAGACCAACCAAGTGATACATGAGATGATTAGTGGGGATCCAGACGTGCAGGTGCAATGCTGACAGGATGCAAGCGACATTAGCAAGCATAGATGGAGGATTAGTTCAAGCACAGCGTTTACAATTCTTACTTTAGCTGCTGAGGCCCAATAAATGTCAGCCTTGAGGTGGACATGTTGTATCGTTTACGTGCAGGGAAAGATAACAAACAGAGGTGGACAAGATGTATCGTTTAAAGTGCAGGAAAAGATAACGACCAGAGATGGACATGTTGTATCGTTTACGTGCAGGAAAAGACTGAACATGCAAAGCCAGGTAAAAAAGATTTAGAAGTGGGCTACAATATGAAATGCGTACAGAAGTTTAGAAAGAAACATTTTTGAATGCATCTTAGGTGAGAAGCCCTCAACACACACACACACACACACACACACACACACACACACACACACACACACACACACACACACACACACACACACACACACACACACACGTCTGAAGAAGGGAAATTGAAGCTGATTGGACAATGGCTGTCACAGGAAGGAAACATCCAGGGCCTCATTCATAAAGGTTGCTGTGCACCAAATATTAACTTTTACTGTAAACATTTGTATCTATAGAAACATGTGTAGTAGAAAAAACACACACATGCACTACAAAAACACAATTAAAACATGTTATGATAAACATTCCTCCAACTTTAGATGCATTGTATATTTATCTGCTAAAAGCTAAACATTGAAATGTAGAAGTGTCATGTACAAAAGCAGTGAAGATGTCACCTTGGGAAATAAAACAACTTATATTCAATTGAATAGACTGCAAAGACAACATATTTCATGTTCACACTGAGAAACTTTCTTTTTTTTTTTGCAAATATTAGCTCATTTGGAATTTGATGCCTGCAACGTGTTTCAAAAAAGCTGGCACAAGTGGCAAAAAAGAGTGAGAAAGTTGAGGAATGCTCATATTTGGAACATCCCACAGGTGAACAGGCTAATTGGGAACAGGTGGGTGCATTAATTAGCACAACAAGGTAACATCGGCCACACCAAAAAAAATGAGGGTCTTTTAACGTTGAAAAAAAATATCAAGTAATACATTAAACATTTGTTTCTTAAACACGCACCTAACCTAAATGATCATTACAACTTCTTACACTTTGCTGAAAGTAAGGAGTCACATGTAGTCACGTCTCATGTTCACAACACTCACACATGACTTGTGTTCTTCTTGCAACTGAGACAGATTGCTGCAGCGACAACACAATCAACATGACTCGGAACTTCCTTTAAGCAGTGACAACAACAACAACAACAACAACACAATCAACAAGACTGAAGTGCTGTCACAATCCTGCTAGATGAAAGTGCTGACGCAGCAAACACTCACCAAGACAAATCTACTTTTGCATAGCAAACAACTGGAAGGAGCAAGCAAGCTTGTGTGTGTGTGTTGCAACAACACACACACAACATACACCCGCACACAACATTCACACAAGCACACACACACACAACATACACAGACACACACAACATACACATGCACACACACACAAACATACAGACACGTACACGGTACACACACACGTACAGTACACACACACACGTACAGTACACACACACGGTACACACACACACACACATACAGTACAAACACACATTCTGTACACACACACACACACACACACAACAAACACACACTGTACACACACTTACTAGTATTACTGGTAGCCCATAACTGCAAAACACATCTCTTTTGTGTGCTTGACTTGTTGGGTTGAGGAACAACTTGTGTGTGTATTGTGCATGTGTATATATTGTGAATGTGTATATTGTGTAAATGTGTGTATGTGTGTGTATATATTGCGTACATGTGTGTACACGTGTGTATTGTGTAACTGTAAATGTGTGTATATTATGTATGTGTATGTATATTGTGTATACGCGTGTATGTGTGTGCATTGTGTAAGTGTTAATGTGTGTATTTTGTGAAGTGTGTACGTGTGTGTGTGTATATGTGTGTATTTATTGTTCAAATGCGTGTATATTGTGTATACGTGTGAATGTGTATGTGTATATATGATTGTATGTGTGTATATCGAGTATATTTGTGTCAATGTGTGTACATTGTGTAAATGTGTATATATGTGTGTATATTGTAAGTAAGCTTATTGTGTACATGTTGTGTATATGTGTGTATGTTGTGTAAATAAATATTTGTGAGTATGGAGGAGAAGTGATGATGATGATGATGGTGAAATGAGGAGGAAGAAGATGGCATTAGGGGACTCCACTGGCGGAGGTGGAGTGGCTAGCGATGATGTCATCTGTGATGTCAGTGGAGGACCAGAACCTCAGTCGCCTGCTGAGAGACAGGGCAGGGCGGGAGGGGGAGGGGGAGGGGGAGGGGGGCGATGGAAGGGCTTTTTGTCGACTTTGACCAGGGAGGAAAGTGAAAGTGAAAGTTTTGTGGGCGGGGGGAGCTGAAAGGAGGAGCCAGAGAGGGAGAGAGAGAGATGGAGAAATAACAAAAGTGAGTTGATGAAAAGAA
>NC_084573.2:40395000-40412500 GCF_033978685.3 Nerophis lumbriciformis | reverse complement strand
TTCTTACAAGACACCCCTAGTAGAGACTCTGGCAGGGCTGTCCAAAGTGCAGCTTTCTTACAAGACACCCCTAGTAGAGACTCTGGCAGGACTGTCCAAAGTGTGACTTTCTTACAAGACACCCCTAGTAGAGACTCTGGCAGGGCTGTCCAAAGTGCAGCTTTCTTACAAGACACCCCTAGTAGAGACTCTGGCAGGGCTGTCCAAAGTGCAGCTTTCTTACAAGACACCCCTAGTAGAGACTCTGGCAGGGCTGTCCAAAGTGTGGCTTTCTTACAAGACACCCCTAGTAGAGACTCTGGCAGGGAGCTTTCTTACAAGACACCCCTAGTAGAGACTCTGGCAGGGCTGTCCAAAGTGCAGCTTTCTTACAAGACACCCCTAGTAGAGACTCTGGCAGGGCTGTCCAAAGTGCAGCTTTCTTACAAGACACCCCTAGTAGAGTCTCTGGCAGGGCTGTCCAAAGTGTGGCTTTCTTACAAGACACCCCTAGTAGAGACTCTGGCAGGACTGTCCAAAGTGTGGCTTTCTTACAAGACACCCCTAGTAGAGACTCTGGCAGGGCTGTCCAAAGTGCAGCTTTCTTACAAGACACCCCTAGTAGAGACTCTGGCAGGACTGTCCAAAGTGTGGCTTTCTTACAAGACACCCCTAGTAGAGACTCTGGCAGGGCTGTCCAAAGTGCAGCTTTCTTACAAGACACCCCTAGTAGAGACTCTGGCAGGGCTGTCCAAAGTGCAGCTTTCTTACAAGACACCCCTAGTAGAGACTCTGGCAGGACTGTCCAAAGTGTGGCTTTCTTACAAGACACCCCTAGTAGAGACTCTGGCAGGACTGTCCAAAGTGTGGCTTTCTTACAAGACACCCCTAGTAGAGACTCTGGCAGGACTGTCCAAAGTGCAGCTTTCTTACAAGACACCCCTAGTAGAGACTCTGGCAGGACTGTCCAAAGTGCGGCTTTCTTACAAGACACCCCTAGTAGAGACTCTAGCAGGGCTGTCCAAAGTGCAGCTTTCTTACAAGACACCCCTAGTAGAGACTCTGGCAGGACTGTCCAAAGTGCAGCTTTCTTACAAGACACCCCTAGTAGAGACTCTGGCAGGGCTGTCCAAAGTGTGGCTTTCTTACAAGACACCCCTAGTAGAGACTCTGGCAGGACTGTCCAAAGTGTGGCTTTCTTACAAGACACCCCTAGTAGAGACTCTGGCAGGGCTGTCCAAAGTGTGGCTTTCTTACAAGACACCCCTAGTAGAGACTCTGGCAGGGCTGTCCAAAGTGTGGCTTTCTTACAAGACACCCCTAGTAGAGACTCTGGCAGGACTGTCCAAAGTGCTACTTACTTATATTTACTAATATGACCCATTCGGAACAACCTTCCCTATTCATGGCGCAGCAAAAAAAACATAAAAAGTCAACACACATGGTCACACATAACATGACCTTCTCACTGAACTTTGTGGATCTTATAAAAAAAAGTCCTAACACCTTAAAAAAGTCAAAATTACATCCATTAAATAAATGTATCACAATGCATGATGGGAAAAATGCAAAACACTCCCTCCACACGTATCCATGTTTGGAGCATTATAGCTGCTTGATATTTGAGGATTGATAACAACATTTTAAGTAAGTCGTCACGGAAGTGAAAAAGGTAGGAGTCAAACTTTCACATACTCTTAATATTCTGCCCTGAATCAGTTATCTGTCCGTATTATGATTTGTCTGTGGATAAAAAAAAAAGTCCCGCTTGTTGTTCCCAAAAACATGATTAATATCTGACAATTTGAATGCTGAACATATTGCGGAAAACGCGAGTAACTCCGGTCAATGACTATCAATTGTGCGTCAAAGTCAAATTCAGTACAGCATTTACTAATACGACCCAATCGGAACAACCTTCCGTAGTCATGGCACAGGAAAAAAAAGAAAAAGTCAACACACATGGTCACACGTACTGTACATAAATAAATAACTATATATAGACATGTGTGAAGATGTACTATACATAAATAAATAACTATATATAGACATGTGTGAAGATGTACTGTACATAAATAAATAAATAAATATATATAGACATGTGAAGATGTACTGTGCATAAATAAATAAATATATATATACATGTGTGAAGATGTACTGTACATAAATAAATAAATATATATATACATGTGTGAAGATGTACTGTACATAAATAAATAAATATATATATACATGTGTGAAGATGTACTGTACATAAATAAATAAATATATCTAGACATTAGAGATGCGCGGATAGGCAATTATTTCATCCGCAACCGCATCATAAAAGTCGTCAACCATCCGCCATCCACCCGAACTAACATTTAATCAAAACCGCACCCGCCCGTTGTTATATATCTAATATAGACGATGCAAGGCATTAGTGAGGTTATAAAGCTTTTGCCTGTTAAAGAAAGGAGACTGATCCAATGCAGCAGAGACATTCAATGCGTGCCACGCTGTCACGGCCCAGACGCACACCAGTGCGCAATCATCTGGGAGCCGCGCTGAGCGCACCTCCAAGTGCGCTCGCGCCACTCAAACTGCTGCAGGCAGCTGCGTTCTATCTTGTTTTAACATCCTGTGGCACTCTTCTGGGATCACGGCGGACGAAACTGCTCATGCTCAGGGTGTTTGTGGAGATTCGGGGTTTTGCACAAATGTGATGCACCATGTTAGATGTCCCGGTTTTGTGACTGTCGTAGACATAAACAGCGTCGCAGCTCTTGCAAATCACGTAGCCAGCATTACTATCATCCTGATTTACAACCTCATAAAAACGAGTCCACGCTGAACTTTTCTGGCCTTTTTTTCCCCTGGTCTTTAGTATTCCCTTTTTTAGTTTGTCGCGTACCACGTTTGCTGCCGGCGTTGCCATCTCTTTTTTTTCTTCTTCTTCTGTTGTGGCATATGCTGCAGGTGCCTGCTCGTTTTTCGTATGTGGGTAACAACATTTAACTATGTATATATATTTACCAATTGGTTTAACTGCCACCCGCCTGAATCTATTTAAAATCTAATTTTTTAAAATTTCAACCACCCGACCCGACCCGCGGATAAAATCTAATTTTTTTTTATTTCAACCGCGGAGTCCGCGGATAATCCGCGGACTCCGCGGTTGTGTCCGCAAACCGCACATCTCTAATAGACATGTATGAAGATGAGGTAGATCACCTCCACTTGGTGAGTTGAAAAGTAGCTGGCCTGCAGAAAAAGTGTGGCGCTTTACAATAAAATGAACGCCAATAAAAAAAGTGGTCAGGGAGTTCAGAGCCACATGTCATAGTCTTTTGTTTGTTGAAAAGAAAAAAGCTTACTTTTTTGGTGTGGGGTCATAAAACTTGTACTGGTCCATGATCTTCTCTTCTAGTTTCTCTTTCTGGCGACGGAGAGCGTTCAGCTTGTCGCTAGTAAGAGAAGAAGAAGAGACTTTCAGTTGTTGATGGTTCCAGTGTGAGATGGATGCACCACAAAGACTACTCACATGTAGACTTTCTGTTCCTGGTGAGACAGCTCTTTGCTCTCCATGCTCCTCTCCAGCAGGGAGTGGTTCTGCTGACTCAGCAGGTTGATCTGACTCAGCAGGTGGTGGTTCTCCTCCTCCAGGTTGCCTTTCAGACGACCTAAGAGCTGAGTGAACACATGAATACAGGAGTGAAGACTCACTTCATCACAGTTGTATTGTCAGTCCATTTACCTCACAGCGGTTTTCTACTTTGGTCATGGTGAGGTCCAGACCCTGGTGTTGCTCCATCAGCGAGTCGTATCGTTTCATCCAGCTACTTACTTCCAGCTGGCCAGCGCTCAGCAAACTCTTGAGTTGGTTCATGCGCTGCTGGAGTTTGTCACACTGCTCAGACTGCTGGGATTGGCTCTGTGACAGCCTGGAGGGCCACAACAATCAGTAGATGCATTTGATGCCTTATTTATGTACGCACGCACGCACACACACACACACACACACACACACACACACACACACACACACACACACACACACACACACACACACACACACACACACACACACACACACACACACACACACACACACACACACACACACACACCGTATGTACATATATATATATATATATATATTGTGTCATTTCTCATTGTACTATTTTGTCAACATTTTAATGGCTAAGCGGTACTAATTTAACTTACACTAAAACTGCACTTAAATCACAGTCCAGGAACGGAAGTAGTTTGTAATCTGTAAACTGTATTTCAAGTGAATTCAACAACTGTGAAATGCATCAAAAATAGGAATTATTTTAAGAGTTGGCCCATTATTTGCGTGTTTGTTTGTTTTTTGGAAGGTCACCACTAGGGATGATGTTCGAAACCGATTCTCCCGATTGTTTGATAAGAAAAGAACCGATTCCATGGACTCAAATCCCTTTTTGAGAACCGGTTCCCGTTATCGAGGCCACTATAGTAAAGAAAAAGAGTTGGTTCTTTATTCGAATCCCTGAAAACAAAATCCCAAATGGGCAATGTTATGCCCATTTGATTGTAGACTCTTACTGACACCTTGTGGCGATATGAAAATACTACGCGTCATTATTTTGGGCACTTCCGGGTTGACAACGTCAGTTCAGTTCATGAGACAATTGAGAAGTAGACAAGTTGTGTTAGCTCCTACAAGCTTTGGAAAAGATAAGTCTGTGAGTAAACTGTTTAACAATATTAAGGTGGAAAGTGGTTAAATTTGATAGTAAGATGTTAATTGAAAAACGATTTTTGTGCACTGTTTCACTGGATGTTTTGAGGACTTAAAATGGCTGCCAGTCGTGTATTTCCACCATCGAAATAGTTCCAGCACTCAGAAGTATTTGTTTGATGATAGTACTGTATATTTGTGTGAAGCTAATATTTTACATATTGTGTATTACATTTCAATATGTTAATTGAATCACATAGCTTATACATTTGTCATTGTGTGTATTTCAGTTTAAAAAATAAAAATAAATAACAGTCCAGCGCGAGACAAAAGTAAAGATAGTAAAAGACAAAGCAAGATCAACAACAATAAAGAGCCTAAATGGATTAATCTGCTTTGGAACTTTATTAGACGTCTTGGATTGTTTGTTAGCTCTCTGCCTGTGTGTGTAGTTAGTATGTTCTTAGTGTCATAGTGTGTGTAGTTAGTATGTTCCAATAGCAGCAGAAGTGCACTTTTTGGAGAGCTGTAATATTTTCAGTTTTGTGCCCAAGGGACTGATTTTATTTAACACTATATTATTATTTATACACCTATAGTGATCACAGAGACAGGTTGTTTTTGTGTTACTGTATATATTTGTTTTTCTGAAAAATCCCACTTAATATACTTTGGGTAACAACAGTCAATATTTTTTTTTTTTTTTTTTTTTTAGTGGGGCAACAGTCAATATTTATTTATTTATTTATTTTATTTTAGTTTTTTCTTATAAAATAAAAGTGAGCTTTTGTTAACCAAAATATTGTGTTTTTTTTCCATATACAACAACCTATCTGGACTGGATAAGAGAATGGATAAGAGGATTCGATAATGGGCTCGAACTGGATCATTTCTTATGAAACATCATCCCTCGTCCCCACTGGAAACAGCATGGATGTCCTGTACACACTAATAGAACCTGTGGCCATGTTCCAAAAGAGTCAAACGATTGTGTGCATGTGCAAGGTCTACGTGGATGATCTTGGTATGAAAGTAAAGGGCAGACATAACTGTAACTGTAAATGTGAACATGTACATCATATATTTGCATATTCAAGCTGCTTGTTCAATAACTTGTATATGTGGCATGTGTGTATTGCATAGCAGTTACCATAGCAACACAAGGTTTGCAAAGTGAACAACACCTTATGAATCCATAGTCAATGAGTGTTTCTATGGCCTACTTGTCCACATCAGCTCTCAGCTGAAGGTTCTCTTGCTGGAGGAGTCCATTCTTCTGCTGCTCTTGGCTCAGCTCTTCTCTCTCTTTCTCACCACGTCCTGCCAGCTCCTCCAATTTCTCCTTCTGCTGCAACAAGGTGCAATACCTGAAGAAACACCCAGGTGAAACTCATGATTACCATTTGTCATTCAATAAAAAATCAGTTTTGTAAAATAAAGCAGTGTGACTTTGAAATAAACAGCAGGTGAAGTTTCCTATATTCCTGTTATTTCTTGTAAGGGAATGATGTATAAATGAGTTATGGATACAAACAAACAACAATTAATGGCCAATGCATTCACATCTTATTTGAATGAAGTGAAACCAACACTTTAGGTTGAAACAACAGGAGGAAACACTTTGTGTATGTGGACACTGCAGGTGAAGTTTCCTATATTCCTGTTGTTTCTTGTAAGGGAATGAGATATAAATGAGTTATGAATACAAACAAGTAAACAACTAGTAAGGCCCAATGCATTCATTTATTCGTATTTGAATAAAGTGAAACCAACACTTTAGGTTGAAACAACAGGAGGAAACACTTTCTGCTCACATTTTAAACATTCAAGACATTTTTAATTATAGTACAGTAACCAACATGTTAACAGTAGATTCATTTACCTGCTACTCTTGCTGTTGTTTTTCAACATAAAAGTAATACAATATTAATATACAAATAAACATCTCTTCAGGTTGAATGAGCAGTAAGTAGACCTGAGAAATTAAGTGCAAGCATTTTCATGTTTATTAATGAATGATTAGCAGGACACTTCAACAAGCACACTGCATGTATGCATTATGCAAACATGCATTTATGTATGTTTCTATGTATGCATACATGTATGTATGTATGTATGCATACATACATGCATACACGTATGTATGTATGCATGTATGCATGTATGCATGTATGTATGCATGTATGTATGCATGCATGTATGTATGCATGTATGTATGTATGTATGCATACATGCATGCATGTATGTATGTATGTATGTATGTATTAGAGATGCGCGGTTTGCGGACACAACCGCGGAGTCCGCGGATTATCCGCGGGTCGGGCGGTTGAAATAAAAAAAAATTAGATTTTAAATAGATTCAGGCGGGTGGCAGTTAAACCAATTGGTAAATATATATACATAGTTAAATGTTGTTACCCACATACGAAAAACGAGCAGGCACCTGCAGCATATGCCACAACAGAAGAAGAAAAAAGAAAAGAGATGGACACTTTTACGGAGCGGAGAAGGGACGCCTCGCCGGGGTCCGGGACCCCTTCCCCCGAGAGGGCCCCACCGGGAGCCGTAGCTGAGGTGATCCGCGAGAAGGGCCCGACGCACGTCCAGGGTCACCACCGCGCCCACCGCACCGACACCCCGCCTCGTCCGCCTTCGCCGCGGCCGGCGTCACGCGCAGCAAGTAAGCAGCTTACCTGCCTGCCACCCCCATTGCCGGGGGCGCGTAACAGGGGTCACTCCGCGTGCAGTGCGCTCACGAAAGGGGTGGGGCTCACCCTGGTGAGCCGAGTGGGCCACTTTTGGTAAGCAGAACTGGCGCTGCGGGATGAACCAAACGCCGGGTTAAGGCACCCGATGCCGACGCTCATCAGACCCCAGAAAAGGTGTTGGTTGATATAGAGAGCAGGACGGTGGCCATGGAAGTCGGAACCCGCTAAGGAGTGTGTAACAACCCACCTGCCGAATCAACTAGCCCTGAAAATGGATGGCGCTGGAGCGTCGGGTCCATACCCGGCCGTCGCCGGCAGCGAGAGCCGCGAGGGCTAGGCCGCGACGAGTAGGATGGCCGCCGCGGTGCGCGCTGAAGCCTCGGGCGCGAGCCCGGGTGGAGCCGCCGCGGGTGCGAGGGACATCGCACCTCCATGCGCTTGGAGGTGCGCTCAGCGCGGCTCCCAGATGATTGCGCACTGGTGTGCGTCTGGGCCGTGACAGCGTGGCACGCATTGAATGTCTCTGCTGCATTGGATCAGTCTCCTTTCTTAAACAGGCAAAAGCTTTATAACCTCACTAATGCCTTGCATCGTCTATATTAGATATACAACAATGGGCGGATGATTAAATGTTAGTTCGGGTGGATGCGGATGGTTGACGACTTTTGTGATGCGGTTGCGGATGAAATAATTGCCTATCCGCGCATCTCTAGTATGTATGTATGCATGTATGCATGTATGTATGTATGTATGCATGTATGTATGTATGCATGTATGTATGTATGTATGTATGCATGTATGTATGTATGCATGTATGTATGTCGTGTGGAACAACTCGGGCTTTGGTAGTTGGCTATTAGTTATGTGGAAAACACATTTTGAGTGTGTAATACTGTGCATTACCTTTTGCATTATATTAGTTTATATTATTATGTATTGTCTACTTTTTTTATGTCATTGCCTGAAATAAATGAAAAAATATATATATATGAAAATGAGTGTAGTAGCAAAAGAATAACAGTTGTTTTGCACGGACTGGAAACTACCATTCTCTACTTCCTCTTCTCCTTCTCTACTTTTGTCATTGGGACTAGCAAACATTCCCTTTGCTGCCTTTTAATGTGGACACTTATGGAAGTGCAAATGTGTATTGAAATCAATGTGTCTGGCAATCTGTGTACTAATGTGTGTGTGTGTGTGTGTACTAATGTGTGTGTGTGTGTGTGTGTGTGTGTGTGTGTGTGTGTGTGTGTGTGTGTGTGTGTGTGTGTGTGTGTGTGTGTGTGTGTGTATGTGTGTCATCAGAGCCGTGTTTGAAGTGGTCTGTCTGTATTACAAAACCCAAAACCAGCAAAGTTGGCACATCCACTGTAATAATACCAAGTACAGGAGTGTATCTAGTCGATACTACTATGATTGCATCAATATTTTTAGCATCACAAAACCTTTTTTCGTTTAAAAAAAAAATCATTCTATATTTATAAACTCTGGACACATGAGGACTTTGAATATGACCAATGTATGATCCTGTAACTACTTGGTATCACATCCATACCTAAATGTGTGGTATCATCCAAAACTAATGTCAAGTATCAAAGAAGAGAAGAATAAGTGATTATTACATTTGAACAGAAGTGTAGATAGAACATGTTAAAACAGAAAGTGAGCAGATATTAACAGTAAATGAACAAGTAGATTAATAATCCATTTTTACAGTTTGTCCCTCATAAAGTGTACAAAATAATAGGTGTATAAATGACACAATATGTTACTGCATAGACTAATTAGGAGTCTTTGTTTGTTTACTTACTACTAAAAGACAAGTTGTCTATTTTATTGAAGGACTAAATGACAATAATAAACATATGTTTCATGTACACTAACATGTTGTGTTACAATAAAGACATTTGTTGTGGTGCTAGTTAGCCCCAGCCAGTGTTCCTATCAAGTGTTTAGTTCTTACTTGCTGTTTGTGCTTTTGTGTTCCATCTCCTGCGCCCTCTGCTTGACCTTCAGAGCGGTGTGTTGACTGATGAGCTGCTCGTACTCCTGCGCTTGCCTCTCGTGGACGCTCAGGAGGCGCTCGTGGTCGTCGAGGACACTCTCCCGCCCTCGCCATGCCTCCTCGCGCTGTCGCTGCCACGACTCCGCCTCTGTCTCCAAGGCGCTGACTTGGCCCTGCAGCACGGCATTCTGGGCCATGAGAGATGCACTCTGGGAAGACAGCGTGGAGTTTTCCACCTGGGATAAAAGAAGACAAATATTGACTCCATTTGAACACAGTTTTGCCTACATTTGTATGTACCGGATTTTCACGACTAGAAGGCACACTTAAAATCCTTTCATTTCCTCAAAACTCGACAGTGCGCCTTATAACACGCTGCACCTAATCTACCGATTCATTCTGGTTGTGCTTACCGACCTCAAAGTACATTTATTTGGTACATGGTGTAATGATACGTGTGACCAGTAGATGGCAGCCACACATAAGAGATAGTGTAGACTGCACTATGATGGCAGTTACACATAAGAGATACGTGTGGACTGCAATATGACTCAAGTAAACAACAACAACATTGTATATGTTCCATTGAAAATATACAACATTACACACGGCGCTCAAAAATCTATGAAAATGTTTTAGTAGGACTTTGGTAAGCTATGAAGCCACACCGCTTGATGGATTGTACTGTGCTTCAAAATAGGAGTATTATTATGCTGTGTGTATATAAGGTGAGACATATTATCTGGCGTTTTGTTTCACAATATTATGCAAAAGCAACTTTTCTTACCTTCTGGTACCTGCTGATCTATATTTGGGATCTGCATAAGTACTGAAAAATTGCGAGCTTTCGCCTTTGTAATCCGTACCGACACCGTAGTTGATAAGCTTCTTTTTCTCTATCTTCTTGCTATGTGACATTCATCCTCCACTGTTGCCATTTCTAATATAAAGTAGTGTCAAGTTCTTACTTATATCTGTCAGTAAACTCACCATGAAAGCACTAAAACATACCGTTGTAGTGACTTTACATTATTCACCCAATGAACTTTACTTATTAGAGAGTTCTGGTCGGACGGTTTATCACGCAACACATTTCGGGTGTTGTTGTTGATGAGGAGATGCTGCTCCGTTATTGATTGAAGTAAAGTGTGAATGTCATTAAAACAGTTAGCTCCATCTTTTGACACTTCTTCCACTCCCGTCCTTGCACGCTACACCGCTAAACAAAGATGACGCTGTCCAAGTGGAGGCACGTAAATAAGACGCATCCTGAAGAGACTGTCAGAAAGTGAGTTGAAGATGATGTGTAAAACATCATCTATGCAACATTTTGAGCAAAGAAACAGCATTACATGTTATGTAGACCTAATCATAATAATAATATGACTCCTTTAATGCGCCTTATAATCCAGTGCACCTTATATATGAAAAAAAGATCAAAAATAGACCATTCTTCAGCAGTGTGCCTTATAATCTGGTGCGCCCTATGGTCCGGAAAATACAGTAACTCTAGTTAGTTCCAAGACAAGTTGTGCAGTGTGAGCGTGCAGAGAAGTGTGTACCTGCAGTTGTGCAGTGTGAAAAAAAAATTTTTACCTCGAAAATCGTTTTTTACCTTGAAAATCATTTTTAACCTTGAAAAAAAAATTAACCTTGAAAATTTTTTTTGAGCGTGTAGAGAAGTGTGTACCTGCAGTTGTGCAGTGTGAGTGTGTAGAGAAGTGTGTACCTGCAGTTGTGCAGTGTGAGTGTGTAGAGAAGTGTGTACCTGCAGTTGTGCAGTGTGAGTGTGTAGAGAAGTGTGTACCTGCAGTTGTGCAGTGTGAGTGTGTAGAGAAGTGTGTACCTGCAGTTGTGCAGTGTGAGTGTGTAGAGAAGTGTGTACCTGCAGTTGTGCAGTGTGAGTGTGTAGAGAAGTGTGTACCTGCAGTTGTGCAGTGAGTGTGTAGAGAAGTGTGTACCTGCAGTTGTGCAGTGTGAGTGTGTAGAGAAGTGTGTACCTGCAGTTGTGCAATGTGAAAAAAAAATTTTTACCTCGAAAATCATTTTTAACTTTGAAAATCATTTTTCACCTTGAAAATAATTTTTTACCTTCAAAATCATTTTTAACCTTGAAAATCATTTTTTACCTTGGAAAAAATTTTTACCTTCAAAAAAATTTTTTACCTTGAAAATCATTTTCAACCTTGAAAAAAAAATTTTACCTTCAAAAAAATTTTTTACCTTAAAATTTTTTTTTACCTTGAAAATCATTTTTTACCTTGAAAATCATTTATTACCTTGAAAAAAAATTTTTAGCTTGAAAAAATGTTTTTACCTTGAAAATCATTTTTTACCTTGAAAATAATTTTTTACCTTGAAAATCATTTTTAACCTTGAAAAAAAATGTTTACCTTGAAAATCATTTTTTACCTTGAAAATCATTTTTTACCTTGAAAAAAAATTTTTACCTTGAAAAATTTTTTTTACCTTGAAAATCATTTTCAACCTTGAAAAATTATTTTTACCTTGAAAATCATTTTCAACCTTGAAAAAAAATTTTTACCGTGAAAAATTTTTTTTACCTTAAAATTTTTTTTTACCTTGAAAATCATTTTTTACCTTGAAAATCATTTATTACCTTGAAAAAATGTTTTTACCTTGAAAATCATTTTTTACATTGAAAATCATTTTTTACCTTGAAAAAAAATTTTTACCTTGAAAATCATTTTTTACCTTGAAAATCATTTTTAACCTTGAAAAAATTTTTTTACCTTGAAAATCATTTTTTACCTTGAAAATCTTTTTTTACCTTGAAAAAAAAATGTTACCTTGAAAATTTTTTTTTACCTTAAAAAATTTTTTTTAAATTGAAAATCATTTTTTACCTTGAAAATCATTTTTTACCTTGAAAAAAATTTTTTACCTTGAAAATCATTTTTTACCTTGAAAATCTTTTTTTACCTTGAAAAAAAAATGTTACCTTGAAAAATTTTTTTTACCTTAAAATTTTTTTTTTAAATTGAAAATCATTTTTTACCTTGAAAATCATTTTTTACCTTGAAAAGAAAATGTTACCTTGAAAATTTTTTTTTTTTACCTTGAAAATCATTTTTAACCTTGAAAAAAAAATTAACCTTGAAATTTTTTTTTGAGCGTGTAGAGAAGTGTGCACCTGCAGTTGTGCAGTGTGAGTGTGTAGAGAAGTGTGTACCTGCAGTTGTGCAGTGTGAGTGTGTACCTGCAGTTGTGCAGTGTGAGTGTGTAGAGAAGTGTGTACCTGCAGTTGTGCAGTGTGAGTGTGCAGAGAAGTGTTCTGCTCCTGCAGTGTTGTGGTGTGTCGCTGTTGTGTCGCCATCTGATTGTTCAGCAAAGTGTTTTGGTTGTCCAGTTGTTTGAGTTGTTCCATTAATAATCGACTCTGAGTCTGAAGTGAGGCGTTCTGTACAAAATACAATTCAGAAAAGCAAACATTGTCAAAACATTTCAGAAGAAATTGCAAATTCAACTGAAGAACAATGGATGTTAAAATGACACATTAGGGTCTGATTCCTTTGAATAATGACTGGATTTGGATATTTGTGCTTTCCAACGAAACCATTCAGTGAGTTGAAATGAGTTGTGTTGAACAAGTAAAGCAGTGTGACTGTGAAAGAAATAGTGGACACTGAAGGTCAACTTTCCTTCATTCCTGGTATTTGTCTTCAGGGAATGATGCACAGTGTGTTACTTACTTTCTTCTCTCTGCTGTCTGCGCTCAACAAAGTAAACAAACACTTTTACATTCATAAAGAGACTATTTTACAGACCGAAAGAGTTTAGGCTGAAGTTGAGCATTTATTTGGACTAACCTTAGAAATACAAGAAGGCTCTGATCTTCACCTTCATAGAAATGTGACATTTCCTTTACACAACATGAACACTGTTCAATTATATACACATGAAATATCCTTTTACACGTTTGGTTCAACTTTTCTACCAATAATATACTATCAACCCCAAAAGCAGTGAAGTTGTCAGGTTGTGTAAATGGTCAATAAAAAGAGAATACAACAAATCCTTTTCAACTTATATTCAATTGAATAGACTGCAAAGACAAGATATTTCATGTTCACACTGACAAACTTTCTTCTTTGTTGCAAATATTAGCTCATTTGGAATTTGATGCCTGCGACGTGTTTCAAAAAAAGCTGGCACAAGTGGCAAAAAAAGAGTGATAAAGTTGAGGAATGCTCATCAAAGACTTATTTGGAACATCCCACAGGTGAACAGGCTAATTGGGAACAGGTGGGTGCCATGATTGGCTATAAAAGCAGCTTCCATGAAATGCTCAGTCATTCACAAACAAGGACGGGGCGAGGGTCACCACTTTGTCAACAAATGCCTGAGCAAATTGTTTAAGAACAACATTTCTCAACAAGGAATTGAGGGATTTCACCATCTACGCTCCGTAATATCATCAAAAGGTTCAGAGAATCTGGAGAAATCACTGCACGTAAGCCATGATATTACACACCTTGGATCCCTCAGGTATCAAAAAGCCACATCAGTGTGTAAAGGATATCACCACATGGGCTCAGGAACACTTCAGAAAACCACTGTCAGTAACTACAGTTGGTCGCTACATCTGTAAGTGCAAGTTAAAACTCTACTATGCAAAGCCAAAGCCATTTATCAACAACACCCAGAAACGCTTCGCTGGGCCCGAGCTCATCTAAGATGGACTGATGCAAAGTGGAAAAGTGTTCTGTGGTCTGACGAGTCCACATTTCAAATTGTTTTTGGAAACTGTGGATGTGGTGTCCTCCGGACCAAAGAGGAAAAGAAGCATGGTGACTGTTCTAGGGTGAAAGTGTAAAAGGCAGCATGTGTGATGGTATGGGGGTGTATTAGTGGCCAAGACATGGGTAACTTACACATCTGTGAAGGCACCATTAATGCTGAAAAGGTACATACAGCTTTTGGAGCAACATATGTTGCCATCCGAGCAACGTTACCATGGACGCCCCTGCTTATTTCAGCAAGACAATGCCAAGCCATGTGGCTTCATAGTAAAAGAGTGTGGGTACTAGACTGGCCTACCTGTAGTCCAGACATTGAAAATGTGTGAAGGCTAAAATATGAGAAGGGAGACTGTTGAACAACTTAAGCTGTACATCAAGCAAGAATGGGAAAGAATTCCACTTCAAAAATGTGTCTCCTCAGTTCCCAAACCTTTACTGAGTGTTGTTAAAAGGAAAGGCCATGTAACACACTGGTAAAAATGCCTTTTTTTGCAATGTGTTGCTGCCATTCCATTCTAAATGAAAGTTTGTCAGTGTGAACATGAAATATCTTGTCTTTGCAGTCTATTCAATTGAATATAAGTTGAAAAGGATTTATTTTATTGACCATTTACACAACCTGACAACTTCACTGCTTTTGTGCTTTGTAGATTAGGTCCTCTTTAAATAGTGTTCACACTGCAGTGAAGCGTACGAGCGTAGCAAACACACACAAATGAAACATAGTGTAGATGAAACATAAACAAGTGCATTAGTTGAAATAAATGAAGATAAGAAGAAAAAACACATCTTACACTCTTTTCCACATCAATGAGATGATCTTTGATGTGAAGCAACTCAGTGGTGGCCGAGTCTCGTCGCTCATCTTTGGAGAACTCCTGCAGGTGGTGACCTTCTCCTTTCTGGAGAGCCTGGAGAAGAACATATTCCATCAGTTGGATGAGATTTAGCATCACTAATCCCTCATACTTTATGTACAGTTACCACACATTTAGACTTTTATGTACAGTCTACCACACATTTAGACTTTTATGTACAGTCTACCACACATTTAGACTTTTATGTACAGTCTACCACACATTTAGACTTTTATGTACAGTCTACCACACATTTAGACTTTTATGTACAGTTACCACACATTTAGACTTTTATGTACAGTCTACCACACATTTAGACTTTTCTCCAAAAGTCTAAATGTGTGGTAGACTGTACAGAAATGTAGAAAAGCCATTCGTCTTAAATCAGGACAAAAAACAAAATAGTTTTTGAACTGGAAACTGTCACACCGCGGTGAGGGAAGTCTTGTCTTGGGTTTTTCTGTCTTGTGATGTGCATGTTTTAGTTTGAAAAGTAACTCTCCTCTCGTTTCAGGTCACTTGCCCTTCCTTTTGTGTCATCAGTCTGACGTCATCCCGGTTCCCTGATTGTTTCCACCTGTTCCCTATTACCCTCATGTGTCTTATAAGCCCACTCCTCCCTTTGTTCTGTGCCAGATTGTCTCGTTTATTCGTGCTCTCTAGCATCCATGCCCATGTCCATGCCTTGTCTTGCCTTGCCTCGTCTTGTGCTTATGTTCTTTGATCCTGAATCCCTTCGTTGCTATTTTGAGTTTTCCTTTCTTCCTCCTCAGCAGAGTGATTTTTTGTTATTTAGTTTATTCAGCCGAAGTGGTAAGTTTCAGTTATTTTTCATTCTTTCCTCACATTTTTGAGTGACAATTTTTGTTAAAACTTTATTAGATTAGATAGTGTAGAATTTTTCATAGCTGTTGTTTCTTCCTCCTGTTGGAGCCTTTTTTGTTTATACATTTTATAGCATATATTAATTATAGTTCGTCTTTGCTTTTGTGTTTTCCTCCGTTCGGAGCGAATTTTGGTTGTTCCTATTTTTTGGAACCTTTTTTGCCGGTTAGTTTTTGGATAAATAGATATTGTAATCCTTGACTTTGGAGGTGAAAAGGAAGCTGTCAAAATAAAAGCCTGTCTAAGTTCCCTACTCTGCATCTGAGTCCTATCTTTTTACCAAGCCGTGACAGAAAACTTCCTGGTTTTCCCGAGATTCCAGAAATTCCTTAATACCATTTCTCAATTAAAAATGTTACTACTTCAACATTTCTTGACCGATTTAAAAAATTCCAACACCAACCATTTCAACTCATTCCTCATTCAGACCACCATTAAATTTTTTTTTATAATTTTTTTAAAAATTCCCGCTTTTCCCTTAATTCCCAAATGTTCATGAAATTCTAAACATTTTTCAAAGTTCTAAAATTCCCACATTTTTTATGCGATTCAAACTGTTCCAACTTCAAAATATTCAGCCTGTTCGGGAACAATTATTTAAAAAAAATGCCGGATTTCCTAGAATTCCTAGTTTTTAGGGACATTTTCTCAATTCAAAATTAATTATCCATTTTTCAAACTTCCACAATTCCCACATTCTTCAACCCATTCAAACCATTCCAACATCAACACTTTCAATTCATCCTGGAAATTCAAAAAACCCTTTTTCCACGTTCAACACATTTCCAGGAATTCCTTTTTTTTTCTTTTTCCTACCTTTTTTAGTGCGATGACTCCTCTCACATTTTTCAACTCATTTCAACTGTCAAACATTCCTCTTAGTCAGGACAAAAAAACAAGTTGTTTTAAGAACTTGAACGTTTCCTGGTTTTTCCAAAATTCCATAATATCCATCAATCTTCTTCCGCTTATCCGAGGTGGGGTCGCGGGGGCAGCAGCCTAAGCAGGGAAGCCCAGACTTTCCTCTCCCCAGCCACTTCGTCCAGCTCCTCCCAGGGGATCCCGAAGCATTCCCAGGCCAGCCGGGAGACATAGTCTACCCAACGTGTCCTGGGTCTTCCCCGTGGCTTCCTACCAGTCGGACGTGCACTAAACACCTCCCTCGGGAGGCGTTCGGGTGGCATCCTGACCAGATGTCTGAACCACCTCATCTGGCTCCTCTCCATGTGGAGGAGCAGCGGCTTTACTTTGAGCTCGAGAGCTTTGCCTTCCGGCTCAGCTCCTTCTTCACCACAACGGATCGATACAGCGTCCGCATTACTGAAGACGCCGCACCGATCCGCCTGTCCATCTCACCATCACTCCATCTCACCATCAACAAGACTCTGAGGTACTTGAACTCCTCCACTTGGGGCAAGATCTCCTCCCCAACCTGGAGATGGCTCTCCACCCTTTTCCGAACGAGAACCATGGACTCGGACTTGGACATGGAATTCCGTAATACCATTTTTTAATTCAAAAAGTGTTACTACTTCAACATTTCTTGAGCGATTTAAACAATTCCAACACCAACCAATTCAGCTCATTCAGGACATTCA
>NC_084573.2:40382500-40390000 GCF_033978685.3 Nerophis lumbriciformis | reverse complement strand
GTTCTAACTATCGTGGGATCACACTCCTCAGCCTTCCCGGTAAGGTCTATTCAGGTGTACTGGAGAGGAGGCTACGCCGGATAGTCCAACCTCGGATTCAGGAGGAACAGTGTGGTTTTCGTCCTGGTGGTGGAACTGTGGACCAGCTCTATACTCTCGGCAGGGTCCTTGAGGGTGCATGGGAGTTTGCCCAACCAGTCTACATGTGTTTTGTGGACTTGGAGAAGGCATTCGACCGTGTCCCTCGGGAAGTCCTGTGGGGAGTGCTCAGAGAGTATGGGGTAACGGACTGTCTGATTGTGGCGGTCCGCTCCCTGTATGATCAGTGTCAGAGCTTGGTCCGCATTGCCGGCAGTAAGTCGGACACGTTTCCAGTGAGGGTTGGACTCCGCCAAGGCTGCCCTTTGTCACCCATTCTGTTCATAACCTTTATGGACAGAATTTCTAGGCGCAGTCAGGGCGTTGAGGGGATCTGGTTTGGTGGCTGCAGGATTAGGTCACTGCTATTTGCAGATGATGTGGTCCTGATGGCTTCCTCCGGTCAAGATCTTCAGCTCTCGCTGGATCGGTTCGCAGCCGAGTGTGAAGCGACTGGGATGGGAATCAGCACCTCCAAGTCCGAGTCCATGGTTCTCTCCCGGAAAAGGGTGGAGTGCCATCTCCGGGTTGGGGAGGAGATCTTGCCCCAAGTGGAGGAGTTCAAGTACCTCGGAGTCTTGTTCACGAGTGGGGGAAGAGTGGATCGTGAGATCGACAGGCAGATCGGTGCGGCGTCTTCAGTAATGCGGACGCTGTATCGATCCGTTGTGGTGAAGAAGGAGCTGAGCCGGAAGGCAAAGCTCTCGATTTACCGGTCGATCTACGTTCCCATCCTCACCTATGGTCATGAGCTTTGGGTTATGACCGAAAGGACAAGATCACGGGTACAAGCGGCCCAAATGAGTTTCCTCCGCCGAGTGGCGGGGCTCTCCCTTAGAGATAGGGTGAGAAGC
Organism: Nerophis lumbriciformis; assembly: GCF_033978685.3. NCBI lineage: Eukaryota > Metazoa > Chordata > Actinopteri > Syngnathiformes > Syngnathidae > Nerophis > Nerophis lumbriciformis. The sequence continues at coordinate 40,389,008 of NC_084573.2, read as the reverse complement.
TCTGTCATCCGGGAGGAGCTCAAAGTAAAGCCGCTGCTCCTCCACATGGAGAGGAGCCAGATGAGGTGGTTCGGGCATCTGGTCAGGATGCCACCCGAACGCCTCCCTAGGAAGGTGTTTCGGGCACGTCCGACCGGTAGGAGGCCACGGGGAAGACCCAGGACACGCTGGGAAGACTATCTCTCCCGGCTGGCCTGGGAACGCCTCTGGATCCCCCGGGAGGAGCTGGACGAAGTGGCTGGGGAGAGGGAAGTCTGGGCTTCCCTGCTTAAGCTGCTGCCCCCGCGACCCGACCTCGGATAAGCGGAAGAAGATGGATGGATGGATGGATGGACGTTCAAAAGTCTTACGGCCTGAGGGAAGAAGCTGTTACAGAACCTGGAGGTTCTGCTTCGGAGGCTGCGGAACCTCTTTCTAGAGTCCAGCAGTGAAAACAGTCCTTGGTGGGGGTGGGAGGAGTCTCTGCAGATTCTCTGAGCCCTGGTCAGGCAGCGGCTTTTTGCCATCTCCTGGATAGGAGGAAGAGGAGTCCTGATGATCTTTTCCACTCTCTGGAGAGACTTCCAGTCTGAGGCATTGCAGGCTCCAGTCCAGACAGAGATGCAGGTGGTCTCTATAGTGCCTCTGTAGAATGTGCTGAGAGAGCTGTGCTCTTTTCATCCCACGCAAAAAGTGCATGCGCTGCTGAGCTCTTTTTACAAGAGCTCCGGTGTGTAGGGACCAGGTTATATTGTCAGTTATCTGCACCCCCAGGAACTTGGTGCTGCTTACTATCTCCACTGCTGTGCCGTTGATGAAGAGTGTAGCGTGGCTGGACTGGTGCTTCCTGAAGTCAACCATGATCTCCTTGGTCTTGTTGACATTCAGGACCAGGTTGTTGGTTCTGCACCAGTCAAGCAGATGTTTCACCTCCTCCCTGTAGTCCATGTGGTTGTTGTCACGGATGAGGCCCACTACTGTGGTGTACTTCACAATGTGGTTAGTAGTGGACCTGGCGCAGCAGTCATGAGTCATCAAGGTGAACAGCAGTGGACTCAGGACGCAGCCCTGGGTGAAGCTGGCACTGGAGGTGTTGTTGCCCACTCTCACAGATTGGGGTCTGTCTGTGAGGAAGTCCAGCAGCCAGTTGCAAAGGGGGGTACTGAATCCAAGGTTTGCAGGATGATGGTGTTGAATTGTTGCACAGCAGCTAAACCAACAGAACATCTAACAATCTTTTTGAACCCTTTCAGTCCGGTTTCAGGACAAATGAGTCTGCAGAGACAGCCCTGGCAAAAGTGACTAATGATCTATTGTTATAATTGCTATGTTAAGGTAAGGTGCGAGTTCCCTGCCTGGATGCGGGTTGTGGTTTTGGGTTGAGAAGCCCTTTGAGGCACTTGTGATTAAGGGCTCTATATAAATAAAGTTAGATTTATTGATTGATTACTAAATTCTTCACAAATATGTTTTTGTGCTATGTTTTAATTAAAAACAAATGAAATAAAAAATAAAACTAAGGCAAAAACCAAAATGATTGGATGATTTTGGAAAACCAAGTCAACCGTGTTGTACGGGCAACACTCGCCTTGTACTTACTTGTTAAGAATGTCCACCCCTATTATTGTGTGTTTCAGAGAGACTGGACTGTTTATGGTGTGGTTTAAAGCTACCTTTCCTCCAAGGACTGCTCCTGCTGCAGTAGTCTTTCTCGGGTGAGTCCAACCTTCTCCAGTTCTTCATTGAGTCTCTCCAACTCCAAACTGTGCTGCTGGACGCTCAACTTCTCGGACACCAACTCCTGCACATGCACACGTCAGTGATAGCACCACAATCTTCTTCAGAACCACAGCATGCCACTTTAATAAAGGCCAAATGGACTGCTCTATCAGACCTAGACCAAGGGCACAGAACTGAGAAAGAGGAGGTTTTTACAGGCATTTTAATGGCATTTGAATCCTGTCTGTAGTCCTGTATTGGAACATCTAGTGAATCGTGTATGTAGTCCTGTATTGGAACATCTACTGAATCATGTCTGTAGTCCTGTATTGGAACATCTAGTGAATCATGTCTGTAGTCCTGTATTGGAACATCTAGTGAGTCCTGTCTGTAGTCCTGTATTGGAACATCTAGTGAATCATGTCTGTAGTCCTGTATTGGAACATCTAGTGAGTCCTGTCTGTAGTCCTGTATTGGAACATCTGGTGAATCCTGTCTGTAGTCCTGTATTGGAACATCTAGTGAATCATTTCTGTAGTCCTGTATTGGAACATCTCCTGATTAATGTATGTAGTCCTGTATTGGAACATCTACTGAATCATGTCTGTAGTCCTGTATTGGAACATCTAGTGAATCATGTCTGTAGTCCTGTATTGGAACATCTACTGAATCCTGTCTGTAGTCCTGTATTGGAACATCTAGTGAATCATGTCTGTAGTCCTGTATTGGAACATCTAGTGAATCATGTGTGTAGTCCTGTATTGGAACATCTAGTGAATCATGTCTGTAGTCCTGTATTGGAACATCTAGTGAATCATGTCTGTAGTCCTGTATTGGAACATCTAGTGAATCCTGTCTGTAGTCCTGTATTGGAACATCTAGTGAATCATGTCTGTAGTCCTGTATTGGAACATCTAGTGAATCATGTCTGTAGTCCTGTATTGGAACATCTAGTGAATCATGTATGTAGTCCTGTATTGGAACATCTAGTGAATCATGTATGTAGTCCTGTATTGGAACATTTAGTGAATCCTGTCTGTAGTCCTGTATTGGAACATCTAGTGAATCCTGTCTGTAGTCCTGTATTGGAACATCTAGTGAATCATGTATGTAGTCCTGTATTGGAACATCTAGTGAATCATGTCTGTAGTCCTGTATTGGAACATCTAGTGAATCCTGTCTGTAGTCCTGTATTGGAACATCTAGTGAATCATGTCTGTAGTCCTGTATTGGAACATCTAGTGAATCCTGTCTGTAGTCCTGTATTGGAACATCTAGTGAATCATGTCTGTAGTCCTGTATTGGAACATCTAGTGATTCCTGTCTGTAGTCCTGTATTGGAACATCTAGTGAATAATGTCTGTAGTCCTGTATTGGAACATCTAGTGAATCATGTCTGTAGTCCTGTATTGGAACATCTAGTGAATCATGTCTGTAGTCCTGTATTGGAACATCTAGTGAATCCTGTCTGTAGTCCTGTATTGGAACATCTAGTGAATCATGTCTGTAGTCCTGTATTGGAACATCTAGTGAGTCCTGTCTGTAGTCCTGTATTGGAACATCTAGTGAATCCTGTCTGTAGTCCTGTATTGGAACACCTCACACATGTCCTAGTTCAAAAAGTAACGGTGACAAAGCTTCAGTCCATATTAGCGTCATTACCTCTCTCAGAGTAGCCAAAGTCCTCTTGTCCATGGTGGCCTGTTTCTGCAGCTCCTTGTAGTCTCTCTCCCATTCCTTGGCCTTGAGCGCCACCTCCTTCAGCCGATCCGCCTCTCTGCTCAGAGCCAGGATCTCCCTCTGCACGCTCGCCAACTGCCTGGTCTTCTCCTCCAGCTCAGCCTCCTTATTGTCCAGGAGCATTGTCATCCTCCAGCTCTCCTTCTCCAGATGCTTCCTACTCTTGTCCGCCTGGTCCAGGTCCAGCTGAAGCCTCTCTCTGTCCTTGTCTCCTTCCTCTCGCCTCCTCTGCTCCCGACTGAGCTGCTCTATTTCCTTCTTCAGCTCCTCCAGCCGACTCAAGGCTCCCTTCTTCTCTCGGGCTTGTTCGTCTCTCTCCTCCTTGAACTTTTCCACGTCAGCCTTGAGGTGGAACTTCTCCTGGTTTACATTCGCCTCCAGTCTCTCGGCTCTCTTCCTCTCTCCTTGCAACTCCGCCTCCACCTCCTCAAGCCTTCTCTGCACCTCTTGCGATTCTCTCCGCACCTCCTTGGTTTCCTCCAGTTGTTTGGTGAGGAGATCAGAAGATGAACGCAGGTTTTCCACAGAGCAACGGAGCTCCAGGTTTTCTGCTTTCAGTTGCTGAAGCTCTTGCTCGGCCTCCTCTGCCTCCCGTTTGAGTCTGTGCATCTCCTGCTGCATGGAGGACACCTGCTTCTCCAGAAGTTCTGAAGTCTCACTGCAGGCCTGCATAGCTGCCACCTGAAGGCCACACCAAGGAGCATGTTTTAGTCAGCATGAAGCGTGGTGGCGATAAAGCGGAGTTCATTACCTCTCTGCTGAGAGCGTCCCTGGTTCTCTCCACCCGAGCCATCTCACTCTCCACTTCATCACATCTCCCCGCCTTCTCCCTCAGACGCACTTCTTCTTCTTGGGAAAGCTTGAGTTCAATCTCCAGGCTGGCTAAGCGGGCGCTGGTGTCGGTAAAGCGCTGGTGTAGCAGGCGGTTCTCGGCCTCCACCTGGGGGACCGCGGTCTCACCGTTGGCCTGAGCGCGCTCACGGAGCGAGACCACCGCGTCAGACAGGTTCTGCTTCTTGCTCTCCAACTCAGAGATCTGATCCAAGCGCACAAGCAGGATGTGGAAATAATGAGACATTTTGGAAATGAACGCTCCGATGCTGAAGTTGAAGTGAACTGCTGACAGAATGTAGTATGAATGGAAGAATAGTTGGAGAGTTGGAATTTCCAGGACTAGCGTAATGAGGTTTGGGAGTTGTGAAAGTGTTAGTTAGAATGTCCAGGATGAGTGGAATGTGTTGATGTTGGAATGCTTCAAATAGCTTGAAAAATGTTTGAATTTGCAACTTGGAAAAAATGTCCCATTCATTTCAATGGGAACTTTCTGGAATTTTGGGAAAAGCGGGATAAGGAAAAAAAAAAAAAAAGATGATATGTCCTTAGTGAGTTGAAATGGTTGGTGTTGGAATTTTTCAAACCGGTAGAGAAATGTTGAAGTAGTAACATGTTGAATTGAGAAATGGAAAATCATGTATATATTACATGTTATTATGAATGTTACTACATGACATATATACTTACATCATGTATATATTACATGTTATTATGAATGTTACTACATGACATATATACTTACATCATGTATATATTACATGTTATTATGAATGTTACTACATGACTTATATACTTACATCATGTATATATTACATGTTATTATGAATGTTACTACATGACATATATACTTACATCATGTATATAGTACATGTTATTATGAATGTTACTACATGACATATATACTTACATCATGTATATATTACATGTTATTATGAATGTTACTACATGACATATATACTTACATCATGTATATATTACATGTTATTATGAATGTTACTAGATACTACATATATACTTACATCATGTATATATTACATGTTATTATGAATGTTACTACATGACATATATACTTACATCATGTATATACTACATGTCATTATGAATGTTACTAGATACTACATATATACTTACATCATGTATATATTACATGTTATTATGAATGTTACTACATGACATATATACTTACATCATGTATATATTACATGTTATTATGAATGACTGCACGTACTGCACGTCTGTCTCTCTGCCTAGGTGAGTGCACGTACCTGTCTGTCTCTCTGCCTAGGTGTGTGCACGTACCTGTCTGTCTCTTTGCCGAGGTGTGTGCACGTACCTGTCTGTCTCTCTGCCTAGGTGTGTGCATGTACCTGTCTGTCTTTGTCTGCTTTTAGAAGATGCATCTGTCTTTCCAGAAGGTTTTTGTCCTTCAACAGTTCCTCTCCAAGAGACTCCATGTCTTGGTTGGTCACTTTCTCCTGGTCCAACAAGGCCTGGAGATGTTCCACCTGGAAGGACATATCTGGAGGTACTTTCACCAAGAAAACTACATTTGTGTAGTGACATCCAAACTTTTGATACTTAAGTACAAACTTTTGCCACCAAGGGCCACATACTGAAAGCCAAAGTGTGCGGGGCCCATATTGATATTTTCTATTTTTTTTAAAATGCAAACAGATATTGTGTCAACTTTGTATTAAAGGTGACTACGTGTATTATTATTATCATTAGTAGTTCGAACATTTCATCTTTTTCTCATTATATACCCATTTGTTTGCTCTTTTTTCTGACATTTGTAATTAGAACTAAAAAGTATTTCTGATTCTGATTCTAATGTATTCATAAGTTAGTATTTTATTCATCAATTAACTAACCAACTAAACTTTGTGTATTATTCATTTTTATTAGTTTGAACATTTAATCTTTTTCTCATTATACACCCATTTTTTGGCTCTTTTTTGACATTTTTACTATTGTTTTATTCCCATGTAAAAATAGAATAATAATAACGATAATATTGTTTAACTGCATAATCTAGTGTGTCAAAAGTTCTGCCTGTTAAAAAATATTATTTTCAGTTGCACATTTAACAATGTTTGATATTGTTATTGTCATTTTTCTAATTAATGTATTCATAAGTTAGTATTTTATTTATGAACTAACTAACTAAACTTTGTTTTTAAGGCTTTTTTATTTTTATTTTGAGAGCTTCTAGTGTTTTAGATCAGGGATGTCTACA
>NC_084573.2:40327500-40377500 GCF_033978685.3 Nerophis lumbriciformis | reverse complement strand
TTTTTTAAACGAAAAAAGGTTTTGTGATGCTAAAAAATATGGATGTAATCATAGTAGTATCGACTAGATACGCTCCTGTACTTGGTATCATTACAGTGGATGTCAGGTGTAGATCCACCCATGGCATTTGTTTACATTGTGACGGTGGTGAGCTATTGTATCCTCCTATGCTGTGTAGTGAAGCATGTATAGCTATTCCTTGTCCTGCAGTGATAATAATACTTGCAAGAAACTTACTTTATTCGTCGCCATGGAGACCAGGATTAGTGATTTAGAAGTAGCTAAAACACTGTGGATGGATGTTAGCCATGTGTTAAAGCAGCTCTTCCTGAGGGTGTTTCAGTGTTATAACTTCACCTTTATCTTTACTTTTTACACCAAAATGCGTCCATTCTCCCTTTTCTGTCTACACACTGTGTCTGCTTGTAAGTACTCTGTGTGTGTGCGCTGCCCAACATGCTCCTCTGCTCCTAAAGGCAGCAATGGACCGGTACTTTCCAAACAGAGTAGAGTATAGAATATGATGAATTAGTAGGGCGGTACTATACTAGTAGCGGTATAGCGTACAACCCTAGCAGGTATATAAAGTGCAGGCCACACCACTAAGGTGGTGTCATTGAGATGTTAGATGTGTTGTACAGTAGTAGCGAGACATAAGTAGAGTAAAAGTGAGTTTACCTCCATCCTGGCCTTGTAGAAGTGAACATCATTCAGCTTCTCCTTACATCGACTCAGCTCTGTCTCCAGTCGCTCCACCCGGGCACCTTTCTCCCGCAAAGAGTCCACTTCGTCCCGATAAAGCCGCACTGAGCGAGCCTCGCAGGACAGTGACTGGTTCTAAGTCACACACACACACATGATGTCATCGTCATGGCAACTGTTGTATTGATCCCAGGTAAGAATATATTCAGCCTTCAACAAAGTGCATGCAGCATATTTCACATCATGTTGTCTCGTCACATCTTCTAGACTAACTACACTCTTTTCCTACACTTTCAACCCGAAGGCTTCAAAACCATGTTCTACTTTATGGATTCTTCTATCCCCACAGACATCATGTCAATGTTTAAACGAGCAAACACACTGAATATGTGTCTTATTGTTTGTGCTACAGCACCATCTTTATATTGTTTGTGCTACAGCACCATCTTTATATTGTTTGTGCTACAGCACCATCTTTATATTGTTTGTGCTACAACACCATCTTTATATTGTTTGTGCTACAGCACCATCTTTATATTGTTTGTGCTACAACACCATCTTTATATTGTTTGTGCTACAACACCATCTTTATATTGTTTGTGCTACAACAGCATCTTTATATTGTTTGTGCTACAGCACCATCTTTATATTGTTTGTGCTACAGCACCATCTTTATATTGTTTGTGCTACAGCACCATCTTTATATTGTTTGTGCTACAACACCATCTTTATATTGTTTGTGCTACAACACCATCTTTATATTGTTTGTGCTACAGCACCATCTTTATATTGTTTGTGCTACAGCACCATCTTTATATTGTTTGTGCTACAACACCATCTTTATATTGTTTGTGCTACAACACCATCTTTATATTGTTTGTGCTACAGCACCATCTTTATATTGTTTGTGCTACAACACCATCTTTATATTGTTTGTGCTACAACACCATCTTTATATTGTTTGTGCTACAGCACCATCTTTATATTGTTTGTGCTACAGCACCATCTTTATATTGTTTGTGCTACAGCACCATCTTTATATTGTTTGTGCTACAGCACCATCTTTATATTGTTTGTGCTACAGCACCATCTTTTGGACAAGTGTGCTCACTGCAGGTGCTACATTGCCCTTCTACAGTGCGCTCTTCCAGCCTTCCATAGCGTTTCTACTCGTATGGATTCTCCATTCTTCACTCTAAGTAAGTTTTACAATATAACTACAACAATTCATAGCCATGTGTGATGTCTGTAGGAGTGTTTCCATGCATATTTGTGCGTGCTATCGTAATATAATCAAGTTAGCTTTGTTAGCTAATACGCTAAGATGTTTACGAGTGTCTGTGTTAGTATTATTAACTTACATTCTTTTTGTATTCTTTCACTTTCACAAATTCCTTAGTAAATTCAGCAAAACGTCAGCATGGAGTTATTGAGTCTGTTTAGCTGATTGGAGAGCTAGCTTGCGCAGCTAGTGGGTCCATGACCATGACTTCTGTTTTGTTTGATCATCCGTTTTACTGCCGTTACAGACACCGTTTTTAAACAATTAAGGTATGTAAATAAACAAGTACAGAATCTTTCTCTGTAAATAACAAATGTGTGGCTTGTAGTCTGGTTTGGCTAATATATGGGAAAAAAATCCCCTAAGATTTTGGGTTCCCTTTAAGTGTACATATTTATATTTCAATCTTTTTACCCCCAAAAAACATCCAAAAACCTCAATTTTTGTCCCAATGCACCTACATGGGAAAGTCTTGTTAAATGTTGTCTGCTGTCAATATGGAGAGTGTGTAATATGGAGAGTGTCTAATATGGAGAGTGTCTAATATGGAGTGTCTAATATGGAGAGTCTCTAATATGGAGAGTGTCTAATATGGAGAGTGTGTAATATGGAGAGTCTCTAATATGGAGAGTGTTTAATATGGAGAGTGTGTAATATGGAGAGTGTGTAATATGGAGAGTGTGTAATATGGAGAGTGTGTAATATGGAGAGTGTGTAATATGGAGAGTGTGTAATATGGAGAGTGTCTAATATGGAGAGTGTCTAATATGGAGAGTGTTTAATATGGAGAGTGTCTAATATGGAGAGTGTCTAATATGGAGAGTGTGTAATATGGAGAGTGTCTAATATGGAGAGTGTCTAATATGGAGAGTGTGTAATATGGAGAGTGTCTAATATGGAGAGTGTCTAATATGGAGTGTGTGTAATATGGAGAGTGTGTAATATGGAGAGTGTGTAATATGGAGTGTGTAATATGGAGTGTGTAGTATGGAGAGTGTGTAACATGGAGAGTGTCTAATATGGAGAGTGTGTAATATGGAGAGTGTGTAATATGGAGAGTGTGTAATATGGAGAGTGTCTAATATGGAGAGTGTCTAATATGGAGAGTGTGTAATATGGAGAGTGTGTAATATGAAGAGTGTGTAATATGGAGAGTGTCTAATATGGAGAGTGTGTGATATGGAGAGTGTGTAATATGGAGAGTGTCTAATATGGAGAGTGTGTAATATGGAGAGTGTGTAATATGGAGAGTGTGTAATATGGAGAGTGTGTAATATGGAGAGTGTGTAATATGGAGAGTGTTTAATATGGAGAGTGTTTAATATGGAGAGTGTGTAATATGGAGAGTGTGTAATATGGAGAGTGTCTAATATGGAGAGTGTGTAATATGGAGAGTGTGTAATATGGAGAGTGTGTAATATGGAGAGTGTGTAATATGGCGAGTGTAATATGGAGAGTGTGTAATATGGAGAGTGTGTAATATGGAGAGTGTGTAATATGGAGAGTGTCTAATATGGAGAGTGTGTAATATGGAGAGTGTGTAATATGGAGAGTGTGTAATATGGAGAGTGTGTAATATGGCGAGTGTAATATGGAGAGTGTGTAATATGGAGAGTGTGTAATATGGAGAGAGTGTAATATGGAGAGAGTGTAATATGGAGAGTGTGTAATATGGAGAGTGTGTAATATGGAGAGTGTCTAATATGGAGAGTGTGTAATATGGAGAGTGTGTAATATGGAGAGTGTCTAATATGAAGAGTGTGTAATATGGAGAGTGTGTAATATGGAGAGTGTGTAATATTGAGAGTGTGTAATATGGAGAGTGTGTAATATGGAGAGTGTGTAATATGGAGAGTGTGTAATATGGAGAGTGTGTAATATGGGGAGTGTCTAATATGGAGAGTGTGTAATATGGAGAGTGTAATATGGAGAGTGTGTAATATGGAGAGTGTGTAATATGGAGAGTGTGTAATATGGAGAGTGTAATATGGAGAGTGTGTAATATGGAGAGTGTGTAATATGGAGAGTGTGTAATATGGAGAGTGTGTAATATGGAGAGTGTAATATGGAGAGTGTCTAATATGGAGAGTGTCTAATATGGAGAGTGTAATATGGAGAGTGTAATATGGAGAGAGTGTAATATGGAGAGTGTCTAATATGGAGAGTGTCTAATATGGAGAGTGTGTAATATGGAGAGTGTGTAATATGGAGAGTGTAATATGGAGAGTGTGTAATATGGAGAGTGTGTAATATGGAGAGTGTAATATGGAGAGTGTAATATGGAGAGTGTGTAATATGGAGTGTGTAATATGGAGAGTGTCTAATATGGAGAGTGTAATATGGAGAGTGTCTAATATGGAGAGTGTGTAATATGGAGAGTGTGTAATATGGAGAGTGTGTAATATGGAGAGTGTAATATGGAGAGTGTGTAATATGGAGAGTGTGTAATATGGAGAGTGTGTAATATGGAGAGTGTGTAATATGGAGAGTGTAATATGGAGAGTGTCTAATATGGAGAGTGTCTAATATGGAGAGTGTGTAATATGGAGAGTGTAATATGGAGAGTGTGTAATATGGAGAGTGTGTAATATGGAGAGTGTGTAATATGGAGAGTGTAATATGGAGAGTGTGTAATATGGAGAGTGTGTAATATGGAGAGTGTGTAATATGGAGAGTGTGTAATATGGAGAGTGTAATATGGAGAGTGTCTAATATGGAGAGTGTCTAATATGGAGAGTGTGTAATATGGAGAGTGTAATATGGAGAGTGTGTAATATGGAGAGTGTCTAATATGGAGAGTGTCTAATATGGAGAGTGTGTAATATGGAGAGTGTAATATGGAGAGTGTGTAATATGGAGAGTGTGTAATATGAAGAGTGTGTAATATGGAGAGTGTGTAATATGGAGAGTGTCTAATATGGAGAGTGTGTAATATGGAGAGTGTGTAATATGGAGAGTGTGTAATATGGAGAGTGTGTAATATGGAGAGTGTGTAATATGGAGAGTGTGTAATATGGAGAGTGTGTAATATGGAGAGTGTGTAATATGGAGAGTGTAATATGGAGAGTGTAATATGGAGAGTGTGTAATATGGAGAGTGTCTAATATGGAGAGTGTCTAATATGGAGAGTGTGTAATATGGAGAGTGTAATATGGAGAGTGTGTAATATGGAGAGTGTGTAATATGGAGAGTGTGTAATATGGAGAGTGTAATATGGAGAGTGTAATATGGAGAGTGTGTAATATGGAGAGTGTCTAATATGGAGAGTGTCTAATATGGAGAGTGTGTAATATGGAGAGTGTAATATGGAGAGTGTGTAATATGGAGAGTGTGTAATATGAAGAGTGTGTAATATGGAGAGTGTGTAATATGGAGAGTGTCTAATATGGAGAGTGTGTAATATGGAGAGTGTGTAATATGGAGAGTGTCTAATATGGAGAGTGTCTAATATGGAGAGTGTGTAATATGGAGAGTGTGTAATATGGAGAGTGTGTAATATGGAGAGTGTGTAATATGGAGAGTGTGTAATATGGAGAGTGTGTAATATGGAGAGTGTGTAATATGGAGAGTGTGTAATATGGAGAGTGTGTAATATGGAGAGTGTCTAATATGGAGAGTGTCTAATATGGAGAGTGTGTAATATGGAGAGTGTGTAATATGGAGAGTGTGTAATATGGAGAGTGTGTAATATGGAGAGTGTGTAATATGGAGAGTGTGTAATATGGAGAGTGTGTAATATGGAGTGTGTGTACCGGTAATATGGAGAGTGTAATATGAAGAGTGTGTAATAAGGAGAGTGTGTAATATGGAGAGTGTGTAATATGGAGAGTGTGTAATATGGAGAGTGTGTAATATGGAGAGTGTGTAATATGGAGAGTGTGTAATATGGAGAGTGTAATATGGAGAGTGTGTAATATGGAGAGTGTGTAATATGGAGAGTGTGTAATATGGAGAGTGTGTAATATGGAGAGTGTGTAATATGGAGAGTGTGTAATATGGAGTGTGTGTACCGGTAATATGGAGAGTGTCTAATATGGAGAGTGTGTAATATGGAGAGTGTGTAATATGGAGTGTGTGTAATATGGAGAGTGTGTAATATGGAGAGTGTGTAATATGGAGTGTGTGTACCGGTAATATGGAGAGTGTCTAATATGGAGAGTGTGTAATATGGAGAGTGTGTAATATGGAGTGTGTGTAATATGGAGAGTGTGTAATATGGAGAGTGTGTAATATGGAGAGTGTGTAATATGGAGAGTGTGTAATATGGAGAGTGTGTAATATGGAGAGTGTGTAATATGGAGTGTGTGTACCGGTAATATGGAGAGTGTCTAATATGGAGAGTGTGTAATATGGAGAGTGTGTAATATGGAGAGTGTGTAATATGGAGAGTGTGTAATATGGAGAGTGTGTAATATGGAGTGTGTGTAATATGGAGTGTGTGTGTGCACAGCTAGTTGAAAGCATGTGATTGATGTTCAACAATCATGTAGATGTAAGATGATGACAAAGTGTTGTGATGTCCACCTCTTGTTTAAGTCTTTGGAGCTCCTGATGTTGACGCTCCACCTCATGTCTGGAATCCATTAAGTGCTCCGTCTTCTCCTCCCTGCAGACAGGAAGTTGCTGATGCGTGGTCACCTTGAAAGAAGTCTAGACTCACAGTTCTTGTCTGGATCTGCGAAGTTTGGCCTTGGTGTCAGCCAACTCCACGGACACATGCTGCTTCTCTTCTTTGCTCAAGGATGCTCCTCCATTCTTCACCAGCACGTCTGCTCTCTCCAAGTAGTCTCTCTCACTGCTCAGCTCCACTAGCAACTAGGACACACCATACACACCTTGTAACATCAAACATCAACTGTTCAAGGGACAACACAAAGCTTATATCATCAAACATAAACTGTTCAAGGGACAATACAAAGCTTGTATCATCAAACATCAACTGTTCAAGGGACAATACAAAGCTTGTATCATCAAACATAAACTGTTCAAGGGACAATACAAAGCTTGTATCATCAAACATAAACTGTTCAAGGGACAATACAAAGCTTATATCATCAAACATAAACTGTTCAAGGGACAATACAAAGCTTGTATCATCAAACATAAACTGCTCAAGGGACAATACAAAGCTTGTATCATCAAACATAAACTGTTCAAGGGACAATACAAAGCTTGTATCATCAAACATAAACTGTTCAAGGGACAATACAAAGCTTGTATCATCAAACATAAACTGTTCAAGGGACAACACAAAGCTTATATCATCAAACATAAACTGTTCAAGGGACAATACAAAGCTTGTATCATCAAACATAAACTGTTCAAGGGACAATACACACCTTGTATCATCAAACATAAACTGTTCAAGGGACAATACAAAGCTTATATCATCAAACATCAACTGTTCAAGGGACAATACACACCTTGGATCATCAAACATCAACTGTTCAAGGGACAACACAAAGCTTATATCATCAAACATAAACTGTTCAAGGGACAATACAAAGCTTGTATCATCAAACATAAACTGTTCAAGGGACAATACACACCTTGTATCATCAAACATAAACTGTTCAAGGGACAATACAAAGCTTGTATCATCAAACATAAACTGCTCAAGGGACAATACAAAGCTTGTATCATCAAACATAAACTGTTCAAGGGACAATACAAAGCTTGTATCATCAAACATAAACTGTTCAAGGGACAATACAAAGCTTATATCATCAAACATAAACTGTTCAAGGGACAATACAAAGCTTGTATCATCAAACATAAACTGTTCAAGGGACAATACAAAGCTTGTATCATCAAACATAAACTGCTCAAGGGACAATACAAAGCTTGTATCATCAAACATAAACTGTTCAAGGGACAATACAAAGCTTGTATCATCAAACATAAACTGTTCAAGGGACAATACAAAGCTTGTATCATCAAACATAAACTGTTCAAGGGACAACACAAAGCTTATATCATCAAACATAAACTGTTCAAGGGACAATACAAAGCTTGTATCATCAAACATAAACTGTTCAAGGGACAATACACACCTTGTATCATCAAACATAAACTGTTCAAGGGACAATACAAAGCTTATATCATCAAACATCAACTGTTCAAGGGACAATACACACCTTGGATCATCAAACATCAACTGTTCAAGGGACAACACAAAGCTTATATCATCAAACATAAACTGTTCAAGGGACAATACAAAGCTTGTATCATCAAACATAAACTGTTCAAGGGACAATACACACCTTGTATCATCAAACATAAACTGTTCAAGGGACAATACAAAGCTTGTATCATCAAACATAAACTGCTCAAGGGACAATACAAAGCTTGTATCATCAAACATAAACTGTTCAAGGGACAATACAAAGCTTGTATCATCAAACATAAACTGTTCAAGGGACAATACAAAGCTTGTATCATCAAACATAAACTGTTCAAGGGACAACACAAAGCTTATATCATCAAACATAAACTGTTCAAGGGACAATACAAAGCTTGTATCATCAAACATAAACTGTTCAAGGGACAATACACACCTTGTATCATCAAACATAAACTGTTCAAGGGACAATACAAAGCTTATATCATCAAACATAAACTGTTCAAGAGACAATACAAAGCTTATATCATCAAACATAAACTGTTCAAGGGACAATACAAAGCTTGTATCATCAAACATAAACTGTTCAAGAGACAATACAAAGCTTATATCATCAAACATAAACTGTTCAAGGGACAATACAAAGCTTGTATCATCAAACAAACTGTTCAAGGGACAATACAAAGCTTATATCATCAAACATAAACTGTTCAAGGGACAATACAAAGCTTGTATCATCAAACAAACTGTTCAAGGGACAATACAAAGCTTATATCATCAAACATAAACTGTTCAAGGGACAATACAAAGCTTGTATCATCAAACAAACTGTTCAAGGGACAATACAAAGCTTATATCATCAAACATAAACTGTTCAAGGGACAATACAAAGCTTGTATCATCAAACATAAACTGTTCAAGGGACAATACAAAGCTTGTATCATCAAACATAAACTGTTCAAGGGACAACACAAAGCTTATATCATCAAACATAAACTGTTCAAGGGACAATACAAAGCTTGTATCATCAAACATAAACTGTTCAAGGGACAATACACACCTTGTATCATCAAACATAAACTGTTCAAGGGACAATACAAAGCTTATATCATCAAACATAAACTGTTCAAGAGACAATACAAAGCTTATATCATCAAACATAAACTGTTCAAGGGACAATACAAAGCTTGTATCATCAAACATAAACTGTTCAAGAGACAATACAAAGCTTATATCATCAAACATAAACTGTTCAAGGGACAATACAAAGCTTGTATCATCAAACAAACTGTTCAAGGGACAATACAAAGCTTATATCATCAAACATAAACTGTTCAAGGGACAATACAAAGCTTGTATCATCAAACAAACTGTTCAAGGGACAATACAAAGCTTATATCATCAAACATAAACTGTTCAAGGGACAATACAAAGCTTGTATCATCAAACAAACTGTTCAAGGGACAATACAAAGCTTATATCATCAAACATAAACTGTTCAAGGGACAATACAAAGCTTATATCATCAAACAAACTGTTCAAGGGACAATACAAAGCTTGTATCATAAACTGTTCAAGCTTGTATCATCAAACATAAACAAAGGTTTTACTTTGCATAAACCTGAAGGAGACAAGGACAGCTTTATTTTGGTGACTACTTCTTCCACCGTCAAAACATTCCTCTTAATTAGGACAAAAAACAAAGTTGTTGCTGGAAAAATTCTTGGTTTTCCCAAAATTCCAGGAATTCCGTGATACCATTTGTCATTTCAACATGTTACTACTTCAACATTTCTCCACCGTTTTGAAAAAATGTCAACACCAACCATTTCCACTTATTCAGACCATTCAAGTTTTTGACCATTTTCAAAATAAATTCCTGCTTTTCCCAATTTTTCTAAAATTCCCATTGAAATGAATGGAACATTTTTTAAAGTTCCACAACTCCCACATTTTCCATCTGATTTCAACTGTTCCAACTTCAAAATATTCATTGTGTGCTTTACTTTACAATTCTAAAAAGAATTCCCAGATTTCCCATAATTCCTTTTTTTTTTTTTCATTTTCCCCATTCAAAATTAATGGGACATTTTTCCAAGTTGCACAATTCCCACATTCTTCAACCCATTGAAAGCATTCCAACATCAACACATTCCACTCATCCTGGACATTCTAACTAACATTTTTCTACATTCGACAAATTTCCAGGAACTGCCGTTTTTGGTAACCTATTTCCAGCATTAAGTTCGACAACTCCTTTTACATTTTTCAGCCTATTTCAGCCGTTCCCCCGTCAAAACATTCCTCTCAGTCAGGACAAAAACCAAGTTGGTTAAAAAACTGTTACTAATTCAACATTTCTTGACCAATTTACAAACCCCGTTTCCATATGAGTTGGGAAATTGTGTTAGATGTAAATATAAACGGAATACAATGATTTGCAAATCCTTTTCAAGCCATATTCAAGACAAGATATTTGATGCTCAAACTCATAAACTTTATTTTTTTTTTTTACAAATAATAATTCACTTAGAATTTCATGGCTGCAACACGTGCCAAAGTAGTTGGGAAAGGGCATGTTCACCACTGTGTTACATGGCCTTTCCTTTTAACAACACTCAATAAACGATTGGGAACTGAGGAAACTAATTGTTGAAGCTTTGAAAGTGGAATTCTTTCCCATTCTTGTTTTATGTAGAGCTTCAGTCGTTCAACAGTCCGGGGTCTCCGCTGTCGTATTTTACGCTTCATAATGCGCCACACATTTTCGATGGGAGACAGGTCTGGACTGCAGGCGGGCCAGCAAAGTACCCGCACTTTTTTTACGAAGCTGTAACACGTGCTGAATGTGACTTACAGTCTGGATGGTTCGCTTCCCCTTTGGTCCGGATGACACGATGTGGAATATTTCCAAAAACAATTTGAAATGTGGACTCGTCAGACCACAGAACACTTTTCCACTTTGCATGAGTCCATCTTAGATGATCTCGGGCCCAGAGAAGCCGTCTGCGTTTCTGGGTGTTGTTGATAAATGGCTTTGGCTTTGCATAGTAGAGCTTTAACTTGCACTTACAGATGTAGCGACCAACTGTATTTAGTGACAGTGATTTTCTGAAGTGTTCCTGAGCCCATGTGGTGATATCCTTTAGAGATTGATGTCGCTTTTTGATACAGTGCCGTCTGAGGGATGGAAGGTCACGGTCATTCAATGTTGGTTTCCGGCCATGCCGCTTACGTGGAGTGATTTCTCCACATTCTCTGAACCTTTTGATGATATTATGGAGCGTAGATGTTGAAATCCCTACATTTCTTGCAATTGCACTTTGAGAAACGTTGTTCTTAAACTGTTTGACTATTTGCTCACGCAGTTGTGGACAAAGGGGTGTACCTCGCCCCATCCTTTCTTGTGAAAGACTGAGCATTTGTTGGGAAGCTGTTTTTATACCCAATCATGGCACCCACCTGTTCCCAATTAGCCTGCACACCTGTGGGATGTTCCAAATAAGTGTTTGATGAGCATTTCGCAACTTTATCAGTATTTATTGCCACCTTTCACAACTTCTTTGTCACGTTTTGCTGCCATCAAATTCTAAAGTTAATGATTATCAGTTTGAACATCAAATATGTTGTCTTTGTAGCATATTCAACTGAATATGGCTTGAAAAGGATTTGCAAATCATTGTATTCCGTTTATATTTACATCTAACACAATTTCCCAACTCATATGGAAACGGGGTTTGTAAACAATTCCAACACCAACCAATTTAGCTCACTCAGGACATTCATGCTCCTAATCATTTAAAAAAAAAAAAATCCCACTTTTCCCAAATTTCCAGGAAGTTCCCATTGAAATGAATGGGACATTTTTCCAAGTTGCACAATTCCCACATTTTTCAAGCTATTGAAAGCATTCCAACATCAACACATTCCACTCATCAAACTAACACTTTCCCAAGTTAAAAAACTAATTCCAATTTTCCTGGGAATTCTAACTCTTCAACATTCAAACTATTCCAACATTTAAACTATTCTTCCATTCCAGTTGAACTTGAGCATGCACACCTCATGTAGTCATGAATGTTGTGGCAGTCTTACCTCACCGGCCAGGTCCCTCTGCTCCACCAGGTGGCGCAGTGACGTGGCCATGCTGCGAGACAAAGGCTCCAGCACTTCCTGTGCAAGTCCTGCTTCTTCCTCCAGCCATGACAGGTCAAGGACGTTCTGCTGGTTGTGTGTCACCTGCATGTGAGGACAAACATGTGCTTTCACTCTTACACACTCCTCACATGTACAAGTGCTTCTCACTCAGGGCCACATCACAGTTATGTCTGGCCCCAGAGGGCCGCTTTATTATTACACCTTTTTTTTAATGCATTTTATTAGATTTTTTTCAAATTAAATGTACAAAAAACATGGTAAGTTGCAATAATTTCACCTCAAAATGTAGTGTCTATTACTGTAAATGTAATGTATATTACTGTAAATGTAGTGTATATTACTGTAAATGTAGTGTATATTACTGTAAATGTAGTGTATATTACTGTAAATGTAATGTATATTACTGTAAATGTAGTGTATATTACTGTAAATGTAAAAACAGCACTTCTGTTTTATGGGGGGGGAAAAAAGGCAGTTCAGTTGCCAGAATTTTACTGTAAAATTTACATGTGTTTTGTTTTTACTGTAAATTAAAAAGAAATGCAATTTACAGTAACATTTTGGCACCTGAGCTGCCATTTTTTTGTTTGTTTTTTACCGCAAATTAACAAGTGTATATATTTGGGTGTATTACTGTAAATGGCAAAACGTCTCCACAGTTTAGTACAGTAAAAGAAAGTAGAGTGCTGTACAAAGCACAGTACTTTTGACAATTTGACCATGAAATCTATTGCTACTTTTACATTGCACACTTTGATGGATAACTTGCTTTGAAATCATTATTATTAGTATTTATTTATATTGAAAAAAATATTAGAACGTTTGATCATATATTTTTGCATAATTAGACAATATTTAAGTTAACATTTGCAATTACATGACTAATTTTTTTTTCCTGCCAAAACAGAAAGAAAGAATACATTTAGTAAGAAAAGCTACACTACTTTATTGATACATATTATTCCCAGGCTTGCCAGGGCCCAATCAAATGAAGTGGCGGGCCACATCTGGCCCCCGGGCCTTGACTTTGACACCTGTGGCTTATCATAAGCTGACCTACATTGGCTTGCTTTTAGCAATCTCAGAGTACAAAAAGTAGAAACAATGTTTGTATGTTAAACTTTTCTTCCTGTTCAGTGGTGCATCAAGTTCCCACATGAGTAGGGGTCAGGTACAGTGTCAACAAATACTGCAGAACATCATATTTACTATCATATTACTACCATATTACTATATTACTATCATATTACTATGATATTACTATATTACTATCATATTACTATATTACTATCATATTACTATGATATTACTATATTACTATGACATTACTTTATGACTATGATATTACTATATGACTATGCTATGACTATGATATTACTATATGACTATGATATGACTATGATATTACTATATGACTATGATATTACTATGACTATGATATTACTATATGACTATGATATTACTATATGACTATGATATGACTATGATATTACTATATGACTATGATATGACTATGATATTAAGCCACAGTCCTCAGTAGATGTCATTCAAGCATACTGATGGGAACATTCTAGATGTCCACCACATTCCACTGTACTTCCTGCATTCACTGAGTAAAAGTGGCTAATTGTCAGTCGTACATTAAAAAAAAATGTCTCAGAATATTCCTAAACATTCTTGTATGACAACTTTTTCCTCACAATACTACAACTTTTTTCTAAAAAATAAAAAAAAGTATTCTTAATACATTTGACTTTAATCATGTAAAATTACATACTTTTGTCTTGTAAAATAAAACAAAATTCTCAGAATATTCCTAAAGATTATTAGGAAATCTCTTTCTAACATATTGCAACTTTTTGTCAAAAAATGTTGTTTCTCACAATATATTTGACTTTAATCATGTAAAACAACATCATTTCTTTCTTGTAAATATTTAAAGTTTTTTTCTCAAACTATTCTGACATCATTCTTGTACAAGACAACTTTTTCCTCACAACTGTTTTCTTTAAAAAAACAACATTATTCTTCATAAAATATTTGACTTTAATCTTGTAAAATTATATATTTTAGTTTTGTAAAACAAAAAAAAATGTCTCAGAATATTCCTAAACATTCTTGTATGACAACTTTTTCCTCACAATACTACAACTTTTTTCTAAAAAATAAATAAAAGTATTCTTAATACATTTGACTTTAATCATGTAAAATTACATACTTTTGTCTTGTAAAATAAAACAAAATTCTCAGAATATTCCTAAAGATTATTAGGAAATCTCTTTAACATATTGCAACTTTTTGTCAAAAAATGTTGTTTCTCACAATATATTTGACTTTAATCATGTAAAAAACATAATTTTTTTCTTGTAAATATTAAACGTTTTTTTCTCAAACTATTCTGACATCATTCTTGTACAAGACAACTTTTTCCTCACAACTGTTTTCTTTTAAAAAAAAACATTATTCTTCATAAAATATTTGACTTTAATCTTGTAAAATTATATATTTTAGTTTTGTACAACAAAAAACAATGTCTCAGAATATTCCTAAACATTCTTGTATGACAACTTTTTCCTCACAATACTACAACTTTTTTCTGAAAAATAAAAAAAAGTATTCTTAATACATTTGACTTTAATCATGTAAAATTACATACTTTTGTCTTGTAAAATACAACAAAATTCTCAGAATATTCCTAAAGATTATTAGGAAATCTCTTTCTAACATATTGCAACTTTTTGTCAAAAAATGTTGTTTCTCACAATATATTTGACTTTCATCATGTAAAAAAACAATTTTTTTCTTGTAAATATTAAACGTTTTTTTCTCAAACTATTCTGACATCATTCTTGTACAAGACAACTTTTTCCTCACAATACTACAACTGTTTTCTTAAAAAAAAAAACATTATTCTTCATAAAATATTTGACTTTAATCTTGTAAAATTATATATTTTAGTTTTGTAAAACAAAAAAAAAATGTCTCAGAATATTCCTAAACATTCTTGTATGACAACTTTTTCCTCACAATACTACAACTTTTTTCTAAAAAATAAAAAAAAGTATTCTTAATACATTTGACTTTAATCATGTAAAATTACCTACGTCTTGTAAAATAAAACAAAATTCTCAGAAAATTCCTAAAGATTATTAGGAAATCTCTTTCTAACATATTGCAACTTTTTGTCAAAAAATGTTGTTTCTCACAATATATTTGACTTTAATCATGTAAAAAACATAATTTTTTTCTTGTAAATATTAAACGTTTTTTTCCTCAAACTATTCTGACATCATTCTTGTACAAGACAACTTTTTCCTCACAATATTACAACTGTTTTCTTTAAAAAAAAAACATTATTCTTCATAAAATATTTGACTTTAATCGTGTAAAATTATATATTTTAGTTTTGTAAAACAAAACAAAAAATGTCTCAGAATATTCCTAAACATTCTTGTATGACAACTTTTTCCTCACAATACTACAACTTTTTTCTAAAAAATAAAAAAAAAGTATTCTTAATACATTTGACTTTAATCATGTAAAATTAAATACTTTTGTCTTGTAAAATAAAACAAAATTCTCAAAATATTCCTAAAGATTATTAGGAAATCTCTTTCTAACATATTGCAACTTTTTGTCAAAAAATGTTGTTTCTCACAATATATTTGACTTTAATCATGTAAAAAACATAATTTCTTTCTTGTAAATATTAAATGTTTTTTTCTCAAACTATTCTGACATCATTCTTGTACAAGACAACTTTTTCCTCACAATATTACAACTGTTTTCTTTAAAAAAAAAAAACATTATTCTTCATAAAATATTTGACTTTAATCTTGTAAAATTATATATTTTAGTTTTGTAAAACAAAAAACAATGTCTCAGAATATTCCTAAACATTCTTGTATGACAACTTTTTCCTCACAATACTACAACTTTTTTCTAAAAAATAAAAAAAAGTATTCTTAATACATTTGACTTTAATCATGTAAAATTACCTACTTTTGTCTTGTAAAATAAAACAAAATTCTCAGAATATTCCTAAAGATTATTAGGAAATCTCTTTCTAACATATTGCAACTTTTTGTCAAAAAATGTTGTTTCTCACAATATATTTGACTTTAATCATGTAAAACAACATAATTTTTTTCTTGTAAATATTAAACGTTTTTTTCTCAAACTATTCTGACATCATTCTTGTACAAGACAACTTTTTCCTCACAATATTACAACTGTTTTCTTAAAAAAAAAAACATTATTCTTCATAAAATATTTGACTTTAATCTTGTAAAATTATATATTTTAGTTTTGTAAAACAAAAAAAAAATGTCTCAGAATATTCCTAAACATTCTTGTATGACAACTTTTTCCTTACAATACTACAACTTTTTTCTAAAAAATAAAAAAAAGTATTCTTAATACATTTGACTTTAATCATGTAAAATTACCTACTTTTGTCTTGTAAAATAAAACAAAATTCTCAGAATATTCCTAAAGATTATTAGGAAATCTCTTTCTAACATTTTGCAACTTTTTGTCAAAAAATGTTGTTTCTCACAATATATTTGACTTTAATCATGTAAAAAAACATAATTTTTTTCTTGTAAATATTAAACTTTTTTTTTTCTCAAACTATTCTGACATCATTCTTGCACAAGACAACTTTTTCCTCACAACTGTTTTCTTTAAAAAAAAACATTATTCTTCATAAAATATTTGACTTTAATCTTGTAAAATAATATATTTTAGTTTTGTAAAACAAAACAAAAATGTTTCAGAATATTCCTAAACATTCTTGTATGACAACTTTTTCCTCACAATAATACAACTTTTTTCTAAAAAATAAAAAAAAAGTATTCTTAATACATTTGACTTTAATCATGTAAAATTACCTACTTTTGTCTTGTAAAATACAACAAAATTCTCAGAATATTCCTAAAGATTATTAGGAAATCTCTTTCTAACATATTGCAACTTTTTGTCAAAAAATGTTGTTTCTCACAATATATTTGACTTTAATCATGTAAAAAACATAATTTTTTTCTTGTAAATATTAAAAGTTTTTTTCTCAAACTATTCTGACATCATTCTTGTACAAGACAACTTTTTCCTCACAACTGTTTTCTTTAAAAAAAAAAAACATTATTCTTCATAAAATATTTGACTTTAATCTTGTAAAATTATATATTTTAGTTTTGTAAAACAAACAAAAAATGTCTCAGAATATTCCTAAACATTCTTGTATGACAACTTTTTCCTCACAATACTACAACTTTTTTCTAAAAAATAAAAAAAAAATATTCTTAATACATTTGACTTTAATCATGTAAAATTATATACTTTTGTCTTGTAAAATAAAACAAAATTCTCAGAATATTTCTAAAGATTATTAGGAAATCTCTTTCTAACATATTGCAACTTTTTGTCAAAAAATGTTGTTTCTCACAATATATTTGACTTTAATCGTGTAAAAAAAACATAGTTTTTTCTTGTAAATATTAAACGTTTTTTTCTCAAACTATTCTGACATCATTCTTGCACAAGACAACTTTTTCCTCACAATATTACAACTGTTTTCTTAAAAAAAAAAACATTATTCTTCATAAAATATTGGACTTTAATCTTGTAAAATTATATATTTTAGTTTTGTAAAACAAAAAAAAATGTCTCAGAATATTCCTAAACATTCTTGTATGACAACTTTTTCCTCACAATAATACAACTTTTTTCTAAAAAATAAAAAAAAAGTATTCTTAATACATTTGACTTTAATCATGTAAAATTACATACTTTTGTCTTGTAAAATAAAACAAAATTCTCAGAATATTCCTAAAGATTATTAGGAAATCTCTTTCTAACATATTGCAACTTTTTGTCAAAAAATGTTGTTTCTCACAATATATTTGACTTTAATCATGTAAAAAACATAATTTTTTTCTTGTAAATATTAAAAGTTTTTTTCTCAAACTATTCTGACATCATTCTTGTACAAGACAACTTTTTCCTCACAACTGTTTTCTTTAAAAAAAAAAAACATTATTCTTCATAAAATATTTGACTTTAATCTTGTAAAATTATATATTTTAGTTTTGTAAAACAAAAAAAAAATGTCTCAGAATATTCCTAAACATTCTTGTATGACAACTTTTTCCTCACAATACTACAACTTTTTTCTAAAAAATAAAAAAAAAATATTCTTAATACATTTGACTTTAATCATGTAAAATTACATACTTTTGTCTTGTAAAATAAAACAAAATTCTCAGAATATTCCTAAAGATTATTAGGAAATCTCTTTCTAACATATTGCAACTTTTTGTCAAAAAATGTTGTTTCTCACAATATATTTGACTTTAATCGTGTAAAAAAAACATAGTTTTTTCTTGTAAATATTAAACGTTTTTTTCTCAAACTATTCTGACATCATTCTTGCACAAGACAACTTTTTCCTCACAATATTACAACTGTTTTCTTAAAAAAAAAAACATTATTCTTCATAAAATATTGGACTTTAATCTTGTAAAATTATATATTTTAGTTTTGTAAAACAAAAAAAAATGTCTCAGAATATTCCTAAACATTCTTGTATGACAACTTTTTCCTCACAATAATACAACTTTTTTCTAAAAAATAAAAAAAAAGTATTCTTAATACATTTGACTTTAATCATGTAAAATTACCTACTTTTGTCTTGTAAAATAAAACAAAATTCTCAGAATATTCCTAAAGATTATTAGGAAATCTCTTTCTAACATATTGCAACTTTTTGTCAAAAAATGTTGTTTCTCACAATATATTTGACTTTAATCATGTAAAAAAACATCATTTTTTTCTTGTAAATATTAAAGGTTTTTTTCTCAAACTATTCTGACATCATTCTTGTACAAGACAACTTTTTCCTCACAATATTACAACTGTTTTCTTAAAAAAAAAACATTATTCTTCATAAAATATTTGACTTTAATCTTGTAAAATTATGTATTTTAGTTTTGTAAAACAAAACAAAAAATGTCTCAGAATATTCCTAAACATTCTTGTATGACAACTTTTTCCTCACAATACTACAACTTTTTTATAAAAAATAAAAAAAAGTATTCTTAATACATTTGACTTTAATCATGTAAAATTACCTACTTTTGTCTTGTAAAATACAACAAAATTCTCAGAATATTTCTAAAGATTATTAGGAAATCTCTTTCTAACATATTGCAACTTTTTGTCAAAAAATGTTGTTTCTCACAATATATTTGACTTTAATCGTGTAAAAAAAACATAGTTTTTTCTTGTAAATATTAAACGTTTTTTTCTCAAACTATTCTGACATCATTCTTGTACAAGACAACTTTTTCCTCACAATATTACAACTGTTTTCTTAAAAAAAAAACATTATTCTTCATAAAATATTTGACTTTAATCTTGTAAAATTATATATTTTAGTTTTGTAAAACAAAACAAAAAATGTCTCAGAATATTCCTAAACATTCTTGTATGACAACTTTTTCCTCACAATACTACAACTTTTTTCTAAAAAATAAAAAAAAGTATTCTTAATACATTTGACTTTAATCATGTAAAATTACCTACTTTTGTCTTGTAAAATAAAACAAAATTCTCAAAATATTCCTAAAGATTATTAGGAAATCTCTTTCTAACATATTGCAACTTTTTGTCAAAAAATGTTGTTTCTCACAATATATTTGACTTTAATCATGTAAAAAAACATCATTTTTTTCTTGTAAATATTAAACGTTTTTTTCTCAAACTATTCTGACATCATTCTTGTACAAGACAACTTTTTCCTCACAACTGTTTTCTTTAAAAAAAAACATTATTCTTCATAAAATATTTGACTTTAATCTTGTAAAATAATATATTTTAGTTTTGTAAAACAAAACAAAAATGTTTCAGAATATTCCTAAACATTCTTGTATGACAACTTTTTCCTCACAATAATACAACTTTTTTCTAAAAAATAAAAAAAAAGTATTCTTAATACATTTGACTTTAATCATGTAAAATTACATACGTTTGTCTTGTAAAATAAAACAAAATTCTCAGAATATTCCTAAAGATTATTAGGAAATCCCTTTCTAACATATTGCAACTTTTTGTCAAAAAATGTTGTTTCTCACAATATATTTGACTTTAATCATGTAAAAAACATAATTTTTTTCTTGTAAATATTAAAAGTTTTTTTCTCAAACTATTCTGACATCATTCTTGTACAAGACAACTTTTTCCTCACAACTGTTTTCTTTAAAAAAAAAAACATTATTCTTCATAAAATATTTGACTTTAATCTTGTAAAATTATATATTTTAGTTTTGTAAAACAAAAAAAAATGTCTCAGAATATTCCTAAACATTCTTGTATGACAACTTTTATTCCTAAAGATTATTAGGAAATCTCTTTCTAACATATTGCAACTTTTTGTCAAAAAATGTTGTTTCTCACAATATATTTGACTTTAATCATGTAAAAAACATAATTTTTTTCTTGTAAATATTAAACGTTTTTTTCTCAAACTATTCTGACATCATTCTTGTACAAGACAACTTTTTCCTCACAATATTACAACTGTTTTCTTAAAAAAAAACATTATTCTTCATAAAATATTTGACTTTAATCTTGTAAAATTATATATTTTAGTTTTGTAAAACAAAAAACAATGTCTCAGAATATTCCTAAACATTCTTGTATGACAACTTTTTCCTCACAATACTACAACTTTTTTCTAAAAAATAAAAAAAAGTATTCTTAATACATTTGACTTTAATCATGTAAAATTACATACTTTTGTCTTGTAAAATAAAACAAAATTCTCAGAATATTCCTAAAGATTATTAGGAAATCTCTTTCTAACATATTGCAACTTTTTGTCAAAAAATGTTGTTTCTCACAATATATTTGACTTTAATCATGTAAAAAAACATCATTTTCTTCTTGTAAATATTAAAGGTTTTTTTCTCAAACTATTCTGACATCATTCTTGTACAAGACAACTTTTTCCTCACAATATTACAACTGTTTTCTTAAAAAAAAACATTATTCTTCATAAAATATTTGACTTTAATCTTGTAAAAAAATATATTTTAGTTTTGTAAAACAAAAAAAAAATGTCTCAGAATATTCCTAAACATTCTTGTACGACAACTTTTTCCTTACAACTTTTTTCTTTAAAAAAAAAAAAAAAAAAATTCATAAAATATTTGACTTTAATCTTGTAAAATTATATAATTTGGTTTTGTAAAACAAAAAAATATTCCTACAAAATATTCTATGACAATATTTTCTCACAGTTCCCCCTATAGCCCCATCCCTATCTCTACTGAACAATGGCAGCGCACTACTTTTGTTTTATCCACTTGTCTTAGTCCGCACATGACGTGTTGGCTGCTACTTTTGTTTTATCCACTTGTCTTAGTCCGCACATGACGTGTTGGCTGCTACTTTTGTTTTATCCACTTGTCTTAGTCCGCACATGACGTGTTGGCTGCTACTTTTGTTTTATCCACTTGTCTTAGTCCGCACATGACGTGTTGGCTGCTACTTTTGTTTTATCCACTTGTCTTAGTCCGCACATGACGTGTTGGCTGCTACTTTTGTTTTATCCACTTGTCTTAGTCCGCACATGACGTGTTGGCTGCTACTTTTGTTTTATCCACTTGTCTTAGTCCGCACATGACGTGTTGGCTGCTACTTTTGTTTTATCCACTTGTCTTAGTCCGCACATGACGTGTTGGCTGCTACTTTTGTTTTATCCACTTGTCTTAGTCCGCACATGACGTGTTGGCTGCTACTTTTGTTTTATCCACTTGTCTTAGTCCGCACATGACGTGTTGGCTGCTACTTTTGTTTTATCCACTTGTCTTAGTCCGCACATGACGTGTTGGCTGCTACTTTTGTTTTATCCACTTGTCTTAGTCCGCACATGACGTGTTGGCTGCTACTTTTGTTTTATCCACTTGTCTTAGTCCGCACATGACGTGTTGGCTGCTACTTTTGTTTTATCCACTTGTCTTAGTCCGCACATGACGTGTTGGCTGCTACTTTTGTTTTATCCACTTGTCTTAGTCCGCACATGACGTGTTGGCTGCTACTTTTGTTTTATCCACTTGTCTTAGTCCGCACATGACGTGTTGGCTGCTACTTTTGTTTTATCCACTTGTCTTAGTCCGCACATGACGTGTTGGCTGCTACTTTTGTTTTATCCACTTGTCTTAGTCCGCACATGACGTGTTGGCTGCTACTTTTGTTTTATCCACTTGTCTTAGTCCGCACATGACGTGTTGGCTGCTACTTTTGTTTTATCCACTTGTCTTAGTCCGCACATGACGTGTTGGCTGCTACTTTTGTTTTATCCACTTGTCTTAGTCCGCACATGACGTGTTGGCTGCTACTTTTGTTTTATCCACTTGTCTTAGTCCGCACATGACGTGTTGGCTGCTACTTTTGTTTTATCCACTTGTCTTAGTCCGCACATGACGTGTTGGCTGCTACTTTTGTTTTATCCACTTGTCTTAGTCCGCACATGACGTGTTGGCTGCTACTTTTGTTTTATCCACTTGTCTTAGTCCGCACATGACGTGTTGGCTGCTACTTTTGTTTTATCCACTTGTCTTAGTCCGCACATGACGTGTTGGCTGCTACTTTTGTTTTATCCACTTGTCTTAGTCCGCACATGACGTGTTGGCTGCTACTTTTGTTTTATCCACTTGTCTTAGTCCGCACATGACGTGTTGGCTGCTACTTTTGTTTTATCCACTTGTCTTAGTCCGCACATGACGTGTTGGCTGCTACTTTTGTTTTATCCACTTGTCTTAGTCCGCACATGACGTGTTGGCTGCTACTTTTGTTTTATCCACTTGTCTTAGTCCGCACATGACGTGTTGGCTGCTACTTTTGTTTTATCCACTTGTCTTAGTCCGCACATGACGTGTTGGCTGCTACTTTTGTTTTATCCACTTGTCTTAGTCCGCACATGACGTGTTGGCTGCTACTCACCTCCTGGATGTAGGAGACAATGGCCGCCTGGGTCTCAATGTCCAGCAGTTTGATCTTGTCAATCATCTCCTCCTTACGCTCGCACTGAGGAGTCACAAACACCTTCATGTGTTACCAGCAGCGATACAAGGTGACACAGGCAGAAGACGATACCACAGTCGTACAAATCACACTTAGTCATCATTTTCATTCACTGACTCTTTGCTCAAAACACTTTCACCAGTCAAATATATACACATTGAAAATATGAAAACATAAGTAAAACCAGTAAATAATCATTCAAATATCATTTAGACACAATTAAATATATATATATAATTAATAATTAATATATATATATATATATAATTATATCAAAAGCAGTGAAGTTGTCAGGTTGTGTAAATGGTAAATAAAAAGAGAATACAACAAATCCTTTTCAACTTATATTCAATTGAATAGACTGCAAAGACAAGATATTTCATGTTCACACTGAGAAACTTTATTATTTTTGGCAAATATTAGCTCATTTGGAATTTGATGGCTGTAACATGTTTCAAAAAAGCTGGCACAAATGGCAAAAAAGAGTGAGAAAGTTGAGGAATGCTCATCAAAGACTTATTTGGAACATCCCACAGGTGAACAGGCTAATTGGGAACAGGTGGGTGCCATGATTGGCTATAAAAACAGCTTCCATGAAATGCTCAGTCATTCACAAACAAGGACGGGGCGAGGGTCACCACTTTGTCAACAAATGCCTGAGCAAATTGTTTAAGAACAACATTTCTCAACAAGGAATTTAGGGATTTCACCATCTACGCTCTGTAATATCATCAAAAGGTTCAGAGAATGTGGAGAAATCACTGCACGTAAGCCATGATATTACACACCTTGGATCCCTCAGGCGGTACTACATCAAAAAGCCACATCAGTGTGTAAAGGATATCACCACATGGGCTCAGGAACACTTCAGAAACCCACTGTCAGTAACTACAGTTGGTCGCTACATCTGTAAGTGCAAGTTAAAACTCTACTATGCAAAGTGGAAGCCATTTATCAACAACACCCGGAAACGCCACCGGCTTTGCTGGGCCCGAGCTCATCTAAGATGGACTGATGCAAAGTAGAAAAGTGTTCTGCGGGCTGACGAGTCCACATTTCAACTTGTTTTTGGAAACCGTGGACCAAAGAGGAAAAGAACCATCCGGATTGTTCTAGGGTGAAAGTGTAAAAGGCAGCATGTGTGATGGTATGGGGGTGCATTAGTGCCCAAGACATGGGTAACTTACACATCTGTGAAGGCACCATTAATGCTGAAAGGTACATACAGCTTTTGGAGCAACATATGTTGTTATCATGGACGCCCCTGCTTATTTCAGCAAGTCACGTGTTACAACAGCGTGGCTTCATAGTAAAAAAGTGAAGGTACTAGACTGGCCTGCCTGTAGTCCAGACATTGAACATGTGTGGTGCAATATGAAGGCTAAAGTAGCACAACGGAGACCCTGGACTAAGTTCATGATTATTTGCAAAAAATAACAAAGTTTCTCAGTGTGAACAGTGTTGTGTGTACTAGTTACCTGCACGGTTGTCTGGGCATGTGTTGTGTGTACTAGTTACCTGCACGGTTGTCTGGGCATGTGTTGTGTGTACTAGTTACCTGCACGGTTGTCTGGGCATGTGTTGTGTGTACTAGTTACCTGCACGGTTGTCTGGGCATGTGTTGTGTGTACTAGTTACCTGCACGGCACAACCCAGGATCAACAGTAACAATCTTTTCAGCTCCTCCATGCTCTTTGCTGGAGGGAGACAACACAAAGACAAAGATTTAGAAAAAAGGACAACATGTCTGAGCAGATTTGAATGTTTTTTGAAGAGAATATCTTACTTCCTCAGGCACTGGAACACAATAACTTTTCTGTCTTGACACAAAAGTACTTTTGCTATTCCCAGTTAAAGGCTGTTTTAAACCCTTGATGCAGAAGCCTGGAGGGCAGCTAGATCACCTCAACTTGCTCAATTCACAATCAGAAAAACTTGAATAATCCATGAGGGGAAAGTAAGATTTTCAGCACAATCCCATTCAAGAGCAGACAAACATTACAGGAGACAGAACAGGATCAAACATTACAGGAGACAGAACAGGATCAAACATTACAGGAGACAGAACAGGATCAAACATTACAGGAGACAGAACAGGATCAAACATTACAGGAGACAGAACAGGATCAAACATTACACGAGACAGAACAGGATCAAACATTACATGAGTGCAGAACAGGATTAAACATTACAGGGAGACAGAACAGGATCAAACATTACAGGAGACAGAACATGATCAAACATTACAGGAGACAGAACAGGATCAAACATTACAGGAGACAGAACAGGATCAAACATTACAGGGAGACATAACATGATCAAACATTACAGGGAGACAGAACAGGATCAAACATTACAGGAGACAGAACATGATCAAACATTACAGGGAGACAGAACAGGATCAAACATTACAAAGAGACAGAACAGGATCAAACATTACAAAGAGACAGAACAAGATCAAACATTACAGGGAGACAGAACAGGATCAAACATTACAGGGAGACAGAACAGGATCAAACATTACAGGGAGACAGAACAGGATCAAACATTACAGGAGACAGAACAGGATCAAACATTACAGGAGACAGAACAGGATCGCTGACGGCTCTGCCAACTTCCGGCGGCCCTTACAAAACAGGTGAGAAACAGGTAAACGCATTTCAACCATTCAAACATTCTTCTTAATCAGGACAAAAAAACGAAGTTGTTTTTTGAACTGGAAAAATTCCCCGGTTTTCCCGAAGTTCCTGGAATTCCGTAATACCATTTCTCAATTAAAAATGTTAGTACATCAACATTTCTCGACCGATTTGAAACATTCCAACACCAATCATTTCAGCTCATTCAACTCTTTTAACATTTTCCAAACAATTTTCGCTTTTCCCGAAATTCCCAAAGTTCCATGAAATTCTCATTGAAAAGAATGAGACATTTTTCAAAGTTCCACAACTCCCACATTTTTTATCCAATTCAAACCGTTCCATCTCCAAAATATTCAGCCTGTTCGAAATTGTGTGCTCTCCTTCAACAATTTAAAAAAAATTCCCGGATTTCTGAGAATTCCTAGCTTTCCAGGGACATTTTTCCCATTCAAACCATTTTTTTAAACTCGCACAATTCGCACATTTTTCAACCGGTTCAAACCATTCCAACATCAACACATTCAATTCGTCCTGGAAATTCAAACAACAATTTTTCCACATTCAAAAAAAATTCCAGGAACTCCTGTTTTTATCTAGCCTTATTTCAAACCTTTTTAGTGCGATGACTCCTTTCACATTTTCCAACCCATTTCAACTGTCAAAACATTCCTCTTAGTCAGGACAAAAAAACAAGTTGGTTTAAGAATTTGAAAAATTCCCGGTTTTCCCGAAATTCTGTAATACCATTTTTCAATTAAAAAACTGTTACTACTTCAACATTTCTTGACTGATTAAAAAAATTCCAATACCAACCAATTCAGCTCATTCAGGACATTCATGCTTCTAATCATTTCCAAAAAAAAAATCCCACATTTCCCAAATTTCCAGGAAGTTCCCATTGAAATGAATGGGACATTTTTCCAAGTTGCACAATTCCCACATTTTTCAACCTATTCAAACCATTCCACCTTCAGCACATTCCACTCATCCTGGACATTCTAACTAACACTTCCCCAACTTCCAAACCTACTTCCGCTTTTCCTGCAAATTCCAACTGGAATTGCCTCATCTAGTTGAAGATAAGATTGAAAATTGAAATGATAAATGAAATCTATGATACTGATTGGTGGAAATGGGTGTTAAATGTGTCATGATGAGTGTGTTACCTGATAAAGGATCCCTGGCAATGCAGACAATGTTTGGAAGGGGCATGACTATTAACTGCTGAAGGGTGTCCTGTAAAAGAAGAGGACCATTGTCAAGGCAGGGAAGAACATTGCAAGACATACAGACTGTGATATCATTACTAGCAGACTGTGATATCATTACTTGCAGACTGTGATATCATTACTTGCAGATTGTGATATCATTACTTGCAGACTGTGATATTACTTGCAGACTGTGATATCATTACTTGCAGATTGTGATATCATTACTTGCAGACTGTGATATCATTACTTGCAGACTGTGATATCAATACTTGCAGATTGTGATATCATTACTTGCAGACTGTGATATCATTACTTGCAGATTGTGATATCATTACTTGCAGACTGTGATATCATTACTTGCAGACTGTGATATCATTACTTGCAGACTGTGATATCATTACTTGCAGACTGTGATATCATTACTTGCAGACTGTGATATCATTACTTGCAGACTGTGATATCATTACTTGCAGACTGTGATATCATAACTTGCAGTTGCAGATTGTGATATCATTACTTGCAGACTGTGATATCATTACTTGCAGATTGTGATATCATTACTTGCAGACTGTGATATCATTACTTGCAGACTGTGATATCATTACTTGCAGACTGTGATATCATTACTTGCAGACTGTGATATCATAACTTGCAGTTGCAGATTGTGATATTATTACTTGCAGACTGTGATATCATTACTTGCAGACTGTGATATCATTACTTGCAGACTGTGATATCATTACTTGCAGATTGTGATATCATTACTTGCAGACTGTGATATCATTACTTGCAGACTGTGATATCATTACTTGCAGATTGTGATATCATTACTTGCAGACTGTGATATCATTACTTGCAGACTGTGATATCATTACTTGCAGGGCAATCCTGAGAGAAACAGCTGCTACTCATGATTGACTAGAAAATGTTTAGCAGAAAGCAAAGTGGTTTTCACGCAGCGGCTGACACAAACGTGTTTCTACTGCTCTGAGGTGTGTACCCTGCCCGCTCACGTGTCTGTGGGTGTGGAGCCCACAGGAAACACTCCGCTGGCAACAAAGGGTGTGTCACTGTGTGTGTCGCCAGGAAAGGTCAGCATGGTGACCAAAGCTTTAAAGTACCACTCGGCTGGAAAAACAAGTTATTGAAGCTATCGACTTTAGAAAGAAGCAGCAAACTATGATTAAAAGCCAGGTCATTGAATTTGTGCACAAGTATAAATACCTTGGGACTAGAATTGACCAACAACTGAAATTTGAAGCTAACTGTGATGCGGTGTTTAAAAAGGCTCACCAACGTTTGTACTGTCTGAGAAAACTGTCTCATTTGAATGACCGTCATGATCATGTTTTATACCCTGCTTCTACACTCTTAGAAATAAGGGTTCTAAAAGGGTTCTTCTACAAGGGCTGAGGTTTTAACTGGAACCATTTGCTTCTGAAAAACCCTTTCCCGAAGAAAGGGTTTTTCAAGGGTTCTTGGTAACGCTAATGGTTCCAGTAAGAACCATTTTGATCCAGAGAACCCTTTAAAACCCCTTTTCTGAATAATTGGTTTTAAAAGGGTTCTCACTAACACTAAGGGTTCCAGTAAGAACTATTTTGATCCAGAGAACCGTTTTTGGAAGAAAGAGTTCTTCAGGGATTGTTGAAAGCATGGCTAAGATCCTGTGTCACCAGGGACATACTTCCTGATAACATTTGCCAATAATGGTGCCTATCTTTAAATAAATGTTTTTCTCATTCAAATGTTTGTTCAATGTCAACATGATAAATGACCACAATATAATATGAACTAAACTGATCTGTAGAATACAATATGGTTCTTTATAGAACCCTCAGAAGACAAGACGGTTATCGGTGAAAACCTTTGAAAAGGGATGTTTTTAGAACCCCCTGTGTCAGGTCTAGATGAAACCCTTGAAACATGAAAGAGTTCTTTGTGGAACTCCCTGTGTGGGTTCTAGATGAAACCCTTGAAACCTGAAAGGGTTCTTAGTGGAACTCCCTGCATGGGTTCTAGATGAAACCCTTGACAAACGAAAGGGTTCTTAGTGGAACTCCCTGTGTGGGTTCTAGATGAAACCCTTGAAATACAAAAGGGTTCTTAGTGGAACTCCCTGCGTGGGTTCTAGTTGAAAGTCTTGAAATACAAAAGGGTTCTTAGTGGAACTCCCTGTGTGGGTTCTAGATGAAACCCTTGAAACATGAAAGGGTTCTTAGTGGAACTCCCTGCGTGGGTTCTTTGTAGAACCTCTCATGGGGGTTTCTGGGTGGAACCTTACACACACAGTTCTAGGTAGAACCCTCCGAAAAGGTTCCAGGTGGAACCTTTATAAAAAGGTTCTACCTGGAGCCAAAAAGGGTTCTCCTATGAGGACGAGCCGAAGAACCTTATATGGTTCTACTTAGCACTTTTATTTCTAAGAGTGTATAGCATGTGTTGTGTCCTGCTCCCTGGTCTCATGGTCCTGCTCCCTGGTCTCATGTGCTCTCTGGTCTCATGGTCCAGCTCCATGGTCTCATGGCCCTGCTCTCTGGTCTCATGGGTCAGTCACCGGTCCCAAAAGGACAAGAATTCCCTCAATCAAATTGTTCAAGTGTCAGGTAAATGAAATGGATCTGACTCTTTAGGTTTGATTTTAGACCTCTTCTTGATGATGCTAGTGTCGCGTTGTAAGGGCTGGTCTCCTAAAGCTTTAGTAAAACTTGCACAAGTACTATTCTGTCTCGGTGGTCCTTCTTACTCAACATATATGTCATCCAAAACAACTTGGGATCGACCAGAGTGTTTTGTTGAAAATGTGTGAAGGCTAAAATATGAGAAGGGAGACTGTTGAACAACTTAAGCTGTACATCAAGCAAGAATGGGAAAGAATTCCACTTCAAAAATGTGTCTCCTCAGTTCCCAAACCTTTACTGAGTGTTGCTAAAAGGAAAGGCCATGTAACACACTGGTAAAAATGCCTTTTTTGCAATGTGTCGCTGCCATTCAATTCTAAGTTAATGATTATTTGCAAAAAAGAAGAAAGTTTGTCAGTGTGAACATGAAATATCTTGTCTTTGCAGTCTATTCAATTGAATATAAGTTGAAAAGGATTTGTTGTATTCTCTTTTTATTTACCATTCACACAACCTGACAACTTCACTGCTTTAGGGGTTTGTATATGACACTAAAATGCATGAAAATAGAGTTTGAGTAATAAAGTGTCATGTCTGTGTAATCATGTTTTGTTTTAGTCATGTTTTTAGTTATTGGACTCTTTAGTTTCTGGCTTTTCACTCCCTTGTCTTGTTTCCATGGTTACCCATTAGTTTCACCTGTTCCACGTTTGGACTCATTGTGCACTCTTGTTTGTCACCATAGCAACCCATTAGTTTTCACCCGTCACGTCACGCACCTGTTTCACGTTTTGAGTCACGCACCTGTTTTCGTTAATCATGTCTGTGTTATTTAAGTCCATTGTTTTCCGTTTGTCTTTCTGGTGACATCCCACATTTATGCTCTGCACATTTCTGACACTTTTTTCATGTCCATCGTTCACGCTGCTCCTTTTTGTCCATGCCAAGTAAGTTTTGTTTATTGATTCCACAGTTAGTGTTTTTTTGTTGTTCATAGTTTCTGCCTTTGTGCAAGTATTTGTTTTCATAGCCAAGTTGTTTCTCCGCCACTGTGCGCGCTTTTCCTTTGTAATTTTTTTTGATAAGTTTAAATAAATATGTTCTCACATTCCCGTCTCGCCCGAGCCAACTTTCCGTTGCCTTCTAGAAAAACTAAACCCCAGGACCAAGTCATGACATAAAGTAGTGAGCATTTTATTTATCTGCCAGAGGAAGTTGTCTGCACACAAGGAAACATGAGGGTGGATGAAGGTCACATGAGGGTGGATGAAGGTCACATGAGGATGGATGAAGGTCACATGGAGAGTGTAGAAAGAGTGACAAAGAGTTGAGAAGAAGGATGTATGGGAAGAGACAAAACAAGGTGTGTGTGTTCCAAGTGAAAGAGGAAGTGTGTCAGAGAGGTCAGCAGTCTGGCAAATAAGATGACATCATTACAGTCTTTCAATAGAAAACTCCCATGTAGAATATAGCAAGTTGCACATCTGAGTATTGTGCAGCAGTAAGGAGGACTTTGTCGTCTACAGTCATGTCAAGTTTGTCAACACACTCCAACTGAAGCCCAACGCAGTGAAGGCTCCCAGCAGCACAATACTGGCAGGTAGAGTTACAGTCACCTGAAGACCAGGAGGGAACATGAGAGTGAAATACCTCTCTGGCTTTACCCACACTGTGTGAATAAAACATGTTGCTGACTAGCAGCTGTGAAGCCACAATATTACAATAGCAACTGTAGCCAACACCTTCATCGTAAAAGAAGGCTTAGTCAGGTAGGACAGTCTCAGACCCTGATCATA
The DNA here is from genome assembly GCF_033978685.3 of Nerophis lumbriciformis. Lineage (NCBI taxonomy): Eukaryota > Metazoa > Chordata > Actinopteri > Syngnathiformes > Syngnathidae > Nerophis > Nerophis lumbriciformis. The sequence continues at coordinate 40,345,882 of NC_084573.2, read as the reverse complement.
GACAGCATTCATTATTAGTCAAGTTCATCAACAATAAGTGGAATAATATACCAGCTCTAAATGACATACATTCATTCAATCAAAGCTAAACTTGTGGGGTGCTGACTGTGAACACAGACCCAGGAACAGTCTCAGTCTTGGTCTTGGTTCTGTAGGACCAGAGAGCTGACTTTGACACACTTGACCATACCACCTTCATACAGAGGTTAGGAAACGTTGACACACTTGACCATACCATCTTCATACAGAGGTTAGGAAACGTTGGGTCGTCTGGTGACATGTTAGAACCAAATGATCCATCTCCAGCTCTGAGAACCTCAGGGAGTGGTCTCCTGGTGACATGTTGGAACCAAATGAACCATCTCCAGCTCTGAGAACCTCAGGGAGTGGTCTCCTGGTGACATGTTGGAACCAAATGAACCATCTCCAGCTCTGAGAACCTCATGGAGTGGTCTCCTGGTGACATGTTGGAACCAAAAGAACCATCTCCAGCTCTGAGAACCTCAGGGAGTGGTCTACTGGTGACATGTTGGAACCATATGATCCATCTCCAGCTCTGAGAACCTCAGGGAGTGGTCTCCTGGTGACATGTTGGAACCAATTGATCCATCTCCAGGTCTGAGAACCTCAGGGAGTGGTCTCTTGGTGACATGTTGGAACCAAATGAACCATCTCCAGCTCTGAGAACCTCAGGGAGTGGTCTCCTGGTGACATGTTGGAACCAAATGAACCATCTCCAGCTCTGAGAACCTCAGGGAGTGGTCTCCTGGTGACATGTTGGAACCATATGAACCATCTCCAGCTCTGAGAACCTCAGGGAGTGGTCTCCTGGTGACATGTTGGAACCATATGAACCATCTCCAGCTCTGAGAACCTCAGGGAGTGGTCTCCTGGTGACATGTTGGAACCATATGAACCATCTCCAGCTCTGAGAACCTCAGGGAGTGGTCTCCTGGTGACATGTTGGAACCAAATGAACCATCTCCAGCTCTGAGAACCTCAGGGAGTGGTCTCCTGGTGACATGTTGGAACCATATGAACCATCTCCAGGTCTGAGAACCTCAGGGAGTGGTCTCCTGGTGACATGTTGGAACCATATGAACCATCTCCAGCTCTGAGAACCTCAGGGAGTGGTCTCCTGGTGACATGTTGGAACCATATGAACCATCTCCAGGTCTGAGAACCTCAGGGAGTGGTCTCCTGGTGACATGTTGGAACCATATGAACCATCTCCAGCTCTGAGAACCTCAGGGAGTGGTCTCCTGGTGACATGTTGGAACCATATGAACCATCTCCAGCTCTGAGAACCTCAGGGAGTGGTCTCCTGGTGACATGTTGGAACCATATGAACCATCTCCAGCTCTGAGAACCTCAGGGAGTGGTCTCCTGGTGACATGTTGGAACCATATGATCCATCTCCAGCTCTGAGAACCTCAGGGAGTGGTCTCCTGGTGACATGTTGGAACCAAATGAACCATCTCCAGCTCTGAGAACCTCAGGGAGTGGTCTCCTGGTGACATGTTGGAACCAAATGAACCATCTCCAGCTCTGAGAACCTCAGGGAGTGGTCTCCTGGTGACATGTTGAAGCCATATGAACCATCTCCAGCTCTGAGAACCTCAGGGGGTGGTCTCCTGGTGACATGTTGGAACCATATGATCCATCTCCAGCTCTGAGAACCTCAGGGAGTGGTCTCCTGGTGACATGTTGGAACCATATGAACCATCTCCAGCTCTGAGAACCTCAGGGAGTGGTCTCCTGGTGACATGTTGGAACCAAATGAACCATCTCCAGCTCTGAGAACCTCAGGGAGTGGTCTCCTGGTGACATGTTGGAACCATATGAACCATCTCCAGGTCTGAGAACCTCAGGGAGTGGTCTCCTGGTGACATGTTGGAACCATATGAACCATCTCCAGCTCTGAGAACCTCAGGGAGTGGTCTCCTGGTGACATGTTGGAACCATATGAACCATCTCCAGGTCTGAGAACCTCAGGGAGTGGTCTCCTGGTGACATGTTGGAACCATATGAACCATCTCCAGCTCTGAGAACCTCAGGGAGTGGTCTCCTGGTGACATGTTGGAACCATATGAACCATCTCCAGCTCTGAGAACCTCAGGGAGTGGTCTCCTGGTGACATGTTGGAACCATATGAACCATCTCCAGCTCTGAGAACCTCAGGGAGTGGTCTCCTGGTGACATGTTGGAACCATATGATCCATCTCCAGCTCTGAGAACCTCAGGGAGTGGTCTCCTGGTGACATGTTGGAACCAAATGAACCATCTCCAGCTCTGAGAACCTCAGGGAGTGGTCTCCTGGTGACATGTTGGAACCAAATGAACCATCTCCAGCTCTGAGAACCTCAGGGAGTGGTCTCCTGGTGACATGTTGAAGCCATATGAACCATCTCCAGCTCTGAGAACCTCAGGGAGTGGTCTCCTGCCGGTGCCCAAAGTCAGGACCAAACATGGTGGAACTGCGTTTCAGTTTTATGGTCCTAAAATCTGGAATAGTCTTCCTGGAGATGTGAGACTGGCCTCAAAGTTGGCAATGCTCAAATCCAGCCTGAAAACACTTTTATTTAATTGTGCATTGAAAGTATTTTATCTACACTATTTGATTGATTTTAATAAGTTATGATAGAGTTGTACGGTATACCGGTACTAGTATAGTATCATGGTACTATTGAATCAAAAACAGTACTAGACTCTGTTTGAAAACTACTGATTCACAATTATTATTATTATTTTTTTTTTTTAAACGGGCATGATGGTGCGTCGTCGTCACGTCGTGGTTTGCTGATTACTTCTAAATCACTAATCCTGGTCTCCATGGCAATAAATAAAGTACGTTTCTTATCACTGGAGGACGAGGAAAAGCTAAACATGCTTTACTACACAGTGTAGGAGGATACAATAGCTCACCACCGTCACAATGTAAACAAATGCCATGGGTGGATCTACACCTGACATCCACTGTAATGATACCAAGTACAGGAGCGTATCTAGTCAATACTACTATGATTACATCCATATTTTTTTATCATCACAAAATCTTTTTCCCTTTTTTTAAAAAGTATATTATGTTTATAAAGTCAGTAAATATGTCCCTGGACACATGAGGACTTTGAATATGACCAATGTATGATCCTGTAACTACTTGGTATCACATCCATACCTAAATGTGTGGTATCATCCAAAACTAATGTCAAGTATCAAAGAAGAGAAGAATAAGTGATTATTACATTTTAACAGAAGTGTAGATAGAACATGTTAAAAGAGAAAATAAGCAGATATTAACAGTAAATGAACAAGTAGATTAATAATCAATTTTTACAGTTTGTCCCTCATAATGTGTAGAAAATAATAGGTGTATAAATGACACAATATGTTACTGCATAGACTAATTAGGAGGCTTTGTTTGTTTACTTACTACTAAAAGACAAGTTGTCTATTTTATTGAAGGACTAAATGACAATAATAAACATATGTTTCATGTACACTAAAATGTTTTGTTACAATAAAGACAATAATGTCATTTTTTTGTGGTCCCCTTTATTCAGAAAAGTATGGAAATACTTGTTGGTACCGGTACCAATATATTGGTATCGGGACAACACTAAGTTATGATTGTATTTTCTGATTTGAATTAGGATTAGGTTTATTTTTGCCTTCTTTTACTTTTCTGTAAAGCACATTGAATTGTCTTGCTGTATAAATGATTATGTGCTTATTAATACAAGGCTGAAACACTATGATACATCCATGATGCCTGGACACTAACACTGCCAGCATCAAACATTACATGACTCCACAATGACCCACTTACACACACACACACACACACACACACACACACACACACACACACACACACACACACACACACACACACACACACACACACACACACACACACACACACACTTCAAATCCATGCCCCACTAACAGTGTGGGCTCACATCTAATCGCAGATCAATATAATCTGTCAGGAGATACTTCTGTTAAGAAATATAATTCATCAATGATTTATGTATGACAATAAAGCATCTGTTAAATGATTTAACCCCACAACAAAACAAAAACTAAACTACTTGACAACTAAATGATATATTTATTTCAATCAGATAGTGATTGTAAAGAGTAAATTAATTGCTTACTTGATTCAAATTCAACTAAAAGAATAAACATTTTGCCCAAAATGCTATTTCATTCTTAGAATGTCATGGACAAACATGTCAGATGTGTTGCTCGTCGTTTAAAAAAGGATGGAAAATGTTTCTAGAAGCTTGAATAATTCTTAAAGTGCAGCCTCAGCAACAATTCAAAAATAAATACAATAAAATATTAAATAATTACATAAGAATAAGTACAACATCCTTCTATCTATCCATTTCATACCGCTTGTCCCTGTCGGGGTCGCTGGAGCCTATCTCAGCTGCATTGGGGTGGAAGGCAGTGTACATCCCGGACAAGTCACCACCTCATCACAGATAAGTAAAACAATATAATGTTGTAGCAATAAGAAGATACAGCCCATTTTAGATCATCACCTAGTGTAATAATACACATTGGCCACACCCCCACCTGCTTAGCCAGGCTAAACATTGTAGCATTTACACTACAACGTACCAATTGACCACACCCCCACCTGCTTAGCCAGGCTAAACATTGTAGCATTTATGCTACAACGTACCAATGCGGTCCATTTCAAAGCACATGAAGAATAAAAAAATTAAAAAGGTGTGTACAGTTTATTTTCATCTTCAAAGAGACATTGACAAAGTAGTACAAGCAAGCCGCTACTTTTTCTCTACACTTTGAGTCCTGCAGCTAATAAAATGGTGTGGCTTATTTATGTATTTTTCTTCGCTGACGGCCAAAATAAAAATAGTTTGGCCCCACCTATGGGTTACTTCCTGACATTCCCCCACCTATGGGTTACTTCCTGACATTCCCCCATCTATGGGTTACTTCCTAACATGGACCTACCTATGGCTTACTTCCTGACATGGCCCCCTCCTGACATGGCCCCACCTATGGCTTACTTCCTGACATGGCCCCACTCATACCCCACCTATGGGTTACTTCCTGACATGGCCCCACCTATGGCTTACTTCCTGAAATGGCCCCCACCTATGGGTTACTTCCTGACATGGCCCCACCTATGGGGTACTTCCTGATTTGGCCCCCACCTATGGGTTACTTCCTGATATGGCCCCCTCCTGACATGGCCCCACCTATGGGTTACTTCCTGACATGGCCCCACCTATGACTTACTTCCTGAAATGGCCCCCACCTATGGGTTACTTCCTGACATGGCCCCACCTATGGGTTACTTTCTGATATGGCCCCACCTATGGGTTACTTCCTGCTATGGCCCCCTCCTGACATGGCCCCACCTATGGGTTACTTCCTGATATGGCCCCACCTATGGGTTACTTCCTGACATGGCCCCACCTATGGGTTACTTCCTGACATGACCCCCACCTATGGGTTACTTCCTGACATGGCCCCACCTATGGGTTACTTCCTGATATGGCCCCACCTATGGGTTACTTCCTGATATGGACCCACCTATGGCTTACTTCCTGACATGGCCCCCACCTATGGCTTACTTCCTGACATGGACCCACCTATGGCTTACTTCCTGACATGGACCCACCTATGGCTTACTTCCTGACATTTCCCCCACCTATGGGTTACTTCCTGACATGGCCCCACCTATGGGTTACTTCCTGAAATGGCCCCCACCTATGGATTACTTCCTGACATGGCCCCCTCCTGACATGGCCCCACCTATGGCTTACTTCCTGAAATGGCCCCCACCTATGGGTTACTTCCTGACATGGCCCCCACCTATGGCTTACTTCCGGACATCGCCCCCACCTATGGGTTACTTCCTGACATGGCCCCCTCCTGACATGGCCCCACCTATGGCTTACTTCCTGACATGGCCCCACTCATACCCCACCTATGGGTTACTTCCTGACATGGCCCCACCTATGGCTTACTTCCTGAAATGGCCCCCACCTATGGGTTACTTCCTGACATGGCCCCACCTATGGGGTACTTCCTGATTTGGCCCCCACCTATGGGTTACTTCCTGATATGGCCCCCTCCTGACATGGCCCCACCTATGGGTTACTTCCTGACATGGCCCCACCTATGACTTACTTCCTGAAATGGCCCCCACCTATGGGTTACTTCCTGACATGGCCCCACCTATGGGTTACTTTCTGATATGGCCCCACCTATGGGTTACTTCCTGCTATGGCCCCCTCCTGACATGGCCCCACCTATGGGTTACTTCCTGATATGGCCCCACCTATGGGTTACTTCCTGACATGGCCCCACCTATGGGTTACTTCCTGACATGACCCCCACCTATGGGTTACTTCCTGACATCGCCCCACCTATGGGTTACTTCCTGATATGGCCCCACCTATGGGTTACTTCCTGCTATGGCCCCCTCCTGACATGGCCCCACCTATGGGTTACTTCCTGACATGGCCCCACCTATGAGTTACTTCCTGATATGGCCCCACCTATGGGTTACTTCCTGACATGGCCCCACCTATGAGTTACTTCCTGATATGGCCCCACCTATGGGTTACTTCCTGACATGGCCCCACCTATGGGTTACTTCCTGACATGACCCCCACCTATGGGTTACTTCCTGACATCGCCCCACCTATGGGTTACTTCCTGATATGGCCCCACCTATGGGTTACTTCCTGCTATGGCCCCCTCCTGACATGGCCCCACCTATGGGTTACTTCCTGACATGGCCCCACCTATGAGTTACTTCCTGATATGGCCCCACCTATGGGTTACTTCCTGACATGGCCCCACCTATGAGTTACTTCCTGATATGGCCCCACCTATGGGTTACTTCCTGATATGGCCCCACCTATGGGTTACTTCCTGACATGGCCCCCACCTGACATGGCCCCACCTATGGGTTACTTCCTGACATCGCCCCACCTATGGGTTACTTCCTGATATGGCCCCACCTATGGGTTACTTCCTGACATGGCCCCCACCTATGGGTTACTTCCTGATATGGCCCCACCTATGGGTTACTTCCTGCTATGGCCCCCTCCTGACATGGCCCCACCTATGGGTTACTTCCTGACATGGCCTCACCTATGAGTTACTTCCTGATATGGCCCCACCTATGGGTTACTTCCTGATATGGCCCCACCTATGGGTTACTTCCTGACATGGCCCCCACCTGACATGGCCCCACCTATGGGTTACTTCCTGACATCGCCCCACCTATGGGTTACTTCCTGATATGGCCCCACCTATGGGTTACTTCCTGCTATGGTCCCCTCCTGACATGGCCCCACCTATGGGTTACTTCCTGACATGGCCCCACCTATGAGTTACTTCCTGATATGGCCCCACCTATGGGTTACTTCCTGATATGGCCCCACCTATGGGTTACTTCCTGACATGGCCCCACCTATGGATTACTTCCTGACATGGCCCCCTCCTGATATGGCCCCACCTATGGGTTACTTCCTGATATGGCCCCACCTATGGGTTACTTGCTGACATGGCCCCCACCTGACATGGCCCCACCTATGGGTTACTTCCTGACATGGCCCCACCTATGGGTTACTTCCTGACATGGCCCCACCTATGGATTACTTCCTGACATGGCCCCCTCCTGACATGGCCCCACCTATGGGTTACTTTCTGACATGTCACAAACAAATGGGTTGATCCTAAAAGAAGCATGTTTTACAAAAGTGATATATTACACAGTGTAAGGCTGTGTGTTTATTCCTTGGTGTGTTTGTCTGTGGTTACAGATTAACCATCAGATTAACCCAGAATGACCCACTTTAGCGGTGCATATACTGTACATTGTCTACATGTTCCCCACCTATTTGTGTATAGAAGGTCAGAAGTGAAGCATACCTGCTAGTTATTAGACACACATCACAAACACATATTTATTTTTATTTTTATTTATTTATTTTTTCTAATAAAGTTGTTTTTATCGTCCCCCCCCCCACACACACATGTAAAGCGACTTTGGGTATTTAGAAAAGCGCTATATAAATCCCAGGTATTATTATTATTATTACTTGTTCATTTACTGTTAATATCTGCTTCTTTTCTCTTTTAACATGTTCTATCTACACTTCTGTTCAAATGTAATAATCACTTATTCTTCTCTTCTTTGATACTTGACATTAGTTTTGGATGATACCACACATTTAGGTATGGATGTGATACCAAGTAGTTACAGGATCATACATTGGTCATATTCAAAGTCCTCATGTGTCCAGGGACATATTTACTGACTTCATAAACAATTAAAAAAAATGACAAAAGATTTTGGGATAATAAAAAATATGGATGTAATCATAGTAGTATCGACTAGATACGCTCCTGTACTTGGTATCATTACAGTGGATGTCAGGTGTAGATCCACCCATGGCATTTGTTTACATTGTGACGGTGGTGAGCTATTGTATCCTCCTACGCTGTGTAGTGAAGCATGTTTAGATATTCCTAACCCTGCAGTGATAATGATACTTTATTACTTAATTTGTCACCATGGAGGCCAGGATTAGTGATTTAGAAGTAGCTAAAACACTGCACAGCGCTCTGACTTAGTCATGCACGTGATTGTTATTGTGGGTGTTGGCCACATGTGTCCCGTCCAAAGTGAGGAGAGTGACTAGAAGACACAAGTAGCTGGTGTGGCTACTAACTGGTGGGGGGTCCATACCTGGTAGTACGTCCTGATGTGTCTGGTGAGAAGAGTCAAGTTGTGAAGGCGAAGTGACACATCATTTCCCACATTCTTGTTCAGCCTCTGGTTATTGGGGCTGGGGTCACTATGGCGACAAGAACACAAACCCAGACAGTTAGGCTTAACACATATTTAACATCAACAGCAATAGTTCTTATTTCTTCTTAGCGCATATTAGTGATTGCTTTTCCAGTTGACCTATGACCTCACACAAGGATCTGTGGATCCCTGCAACTTGTTCCACGTGATGTGCGCTGGATGCTACGTAGCAGACAGACAGCATCAATACATGATCTTGGATGACTCTGCTACTGCAATGAAAGACCGATGGAAGAGTTCATTTCTCAAGGAATTTTCAGACGGAGATCATGGAATCAAAACTTTTGAATGTGTGGGCGTTCATTGAAAAGGCTCCAGATTGCTGGAAGGAGTTTTAAATCCGAAGGAAAAGACGGTTTGTGCCCCAACTGATACTCTTCCATGTGTGGAATACACAGATGTTTGGTTCATCAGTTTGGATTACACACATGCAGCGTGAAGAGATGTTATTATTCACCTTTAATGTACTCCTTTCATCTTGTTGGGGAGTCTGAATGAAGCATTTTACATTTCCTTAGTTACCTTCTTCAATAAATCTCTACCATCGACACACTTTATCATGTTATTTTCATTTGTGAAGCAAATAAACATTTTCCTCTTCATTACAATTGTTGCTATGATTTCATTGAATGGTATATGCTCCCGGGTTGTATCCGGCGTGTTGAAACTGGCGCATGCCCGACACGAAGGGTGCCCTCCGGCTACACACACACACACACACACACACACACACACACACACACACACACACACACACACACACCCACCCTCCAGAGATCTGCTTCTAATCACATAACTCAGGTGTGTTAGTCCCACTTTTCAAAATCCAAACAGGATCGGATGTTAGGTGTTTCCATGGGTTGTAGGATGCTTATTTAGAGCTCAACTATTTGAGAAATCAGACTACCGTATTTTCCGGACCATAGGGCGCTGTCATGTCTGTGTAATCATGTTTTGTTTTAAGTCATGTTTTGTTTAGTTTCTGGCTTTTCACTCCCTTGTCTTGTTTGCATGATTACCCATTAGTTCCACCTGTTCCACGTTTGGACTCATTGTGCACTCTTGATTGTCACCATAGCAACCCAATAGTTTTCACCTGTCACGTCACGCACCCGTTTCACGTCTTGAGTCACGCACCTGTTTTCGTTAATCATGTCTGTAGTATTTAAGTTCAGTGTTTTTCAGTTTGTCTTTCTGACGACCTCACCACATTTATGTTCGACACATTTCTAACTCCTTTTCATGTCCATCGTTCACGCTGCTCCTTTTTTGTCCATGCCAAGTAAGTTTTCTTTATTCAAGCCATAGTTTGCAAGTTTTGTTTAATTGTTCATAGTTTCTGCCATTGTGCAAGTTTTGTGTTTATAGTCAAGTTTTGTACTTCCGCCCTTGTGCGCGCTTTTCGTTTATTCCTTTTTTTTTTGATAGTTTAAATAAATCATGTACATTCATTCCCGTCTCGCCCGTGCCAACTTTCCGCTGCATCCCGGAAAAGCAAACACCCAAGATCAAGTCCTGACAGGGCGCACCGGATTATAAGGCACACTGCCGATGAACGGTCTATTTACGAGCTTTTTTCATACATAAGGTGCACCGGATTATAAGGCGCATTAAAGGAGTCATATTATTATTACCGTATTATTATAAAACATTTTTAAATACTTCCTTGTGGGCGATCTTATTTACGTGCCTCCACTTGGACAGCGTCATCTTTGTTGTAGCGGTGTAGCGTGCAAGGACGGGAGTGGAAGAAGTGTCAAAAGAAGGCGCTAACTGTTTTAATGACATTCACACTTTACTTCAATCAATAACGGAGCAGCATCTCCTCATTCAGAAACTACAACAACAACACCCGAAATGTGTCCTGTGAAAAACCGTCCGACCGGAACTCTCTAATAAGTAAAGTTCCTTGGGTGAGTAATGTAAAGTCACTACACCGGTATGTTTTAGTGCTTTCATGGTGAGTCTACTGACAGATATAAGTAAGAACTTGGCACTACTTTATATTAGAAATGGCAACAGTGGAGGATGAATGTCACATAACAAGAAGATAGAGAAAAAGAAGATTATCGACTACGGTGTCGCCACGGACTACAATTGCGCACACAATTTCAGGATTTGTGCAGATCCCACATACAGATCAGCAGGTACCAGAAGGTAAGAAAAGTTGCTTTTGCATAATATTGTGAAACAAGACGCCAGATAATGTCTTACCTTATACACACAGCATAATAATACTCCTATGTTGAAGCACAGTACAATCCATCAAGTGGTGTGGCTTCATAGCTTACCAAAGTCCTACTAAAACATTTTATTAGATTTTTGAGTGCCGTGTGTAATGTTCTATATTTTCAATGGAACATATAAAATGTTGGTGTTGTTTACTTGAGTCATATTGCCGTCATATTGCAGTCTACACGTATATATTATGTTTGGCTGCCATCTACTGGTCACACTTATCATTACACCATGTACCAAATAAAATAGCTTCGAGGTCGGTAAGCAAAACCAGAATTATTCTGTACATTAGGTGCAGCGGGTTATAAGGCGCACTGTCGAGTTTTGAGGGCAAAAAAATATTTTAAGTGCGCCTTATAGTCCAGAAAATAGGGTAATTTAGTGCAATAGACATGCACTGAATCAGTTTATTAAATCTGTTCCTGCCTGCACCCCAACAAACAATGGCATAGAACACCACAGGGTGAAAAGGGGAACAGTAGTGACCCACACACCACCAGGGGCCTTAGTCTCCTTAAGAGGTCTTGGCCACTTTGGCCCTTCTTGTACAGGGAGTTAGAGTCCAGTCCTGGTTATTGTTGAGGTGAATTTCATCTGAATCCATTGACCATCATTCCATTCATCCATCCATCCATTTTCTACCGCTTATTCCCTTTGGGGGCGCTGGAGCCTATCTCAGCTACAATCGTTCAAAGTCTCCAAATATAAACGTATGTTTTCTCTACACAACAGTTTCAACTTTAACTGTAAAACAAATGTATCATGTTGAAATAAGAAATAAGAAAGAAATTGCAAGTGTACTTTGTAAGGCAGTGATGTTGTTCCATATGGAATACAATCCTCTTTGTCTGTCTGGGTGTCTTCACCTTGGTTCTCCTGTCCCTCTGCGGACCGGTACAGGTTAATATGGACCCTGAAAACCTTGAGAATTCTGACCGTCGTGCCTCGGTTTATTGAATGAAAAGCTTTTTTGAAGTCAGTCAAACACAGGACTGCTGTGAGCGTCTCCTTCCGTACCTCCTCCATGATCCTAGCTAAGGCCATGATCTGGGATACAGTGAGGGTCAATGGCACCCTGAATCCATTTCAAGGTTCAAGGTTCAAGGTTTTATTGGTCACATGCAGAGTACACCACAGTGAAATGCTTTATCAGATATTGCGTACAGTGGGATCCAAACACTAGTTGCTGAATCTAATACACTAAATACAAAAAATACAACAATTTTAATAGCTCTGATGTACATTAATTACAAGACAATAAGTCCCAGTAGTTATGGTTTCAGTACATTTCAGTATCATGCAGTTGTACATCTCTGCTGTCACTAAAGGTCAGACCAATACCACCACGGTAGTCATCCGGCTTGAGAATTCGGTCTTCTTCCAGATTTCGCAAACTATTCCCACCACCATCAAACAGGACATCCGGACTAACAATCTTTCACGTGCCCAAAGTTCCCACTTTTCCTCATTTTCCACATTCCCAAACACAAATTCCTTGTGACTTTGAGAGTTCTTAAAACTTCCACAGTTCTCAAACAATTCAAACCATCAAAATGCTAACCTCATCTAAGGGTATGTCGGCAACCTTTACCAGTCAAAGAGCCATTTTGACCAGTTTCACAAATTAATGAAAACAATGGGCGCCACAAAAATCTTAGCAGGGTTAGGGTTAGCAGGGGTGTATAATGTAGCCCGGAAGAGTCAGGGCTGCATGGGATTCTTGGTATTTGTTCTGTTGTGTTTATGTTGTGTTAAGGTGCAGATGTTCTCCCGAAATGTGTTTGTCATTCTTGTTTGGTTTTGGTTCAAAGTGTGGCGCATTATTAGTAAGAGTGTTAAAGTTGTTTTATATGGCCACCGTCAGTGTGACCTGTGTGGCTGTTGACCAAGTATGCCTTACTGTCACTTACGTGTGCAAGCAGAAGATGCATACAACAAGAAACTGAGCTGGCACGCTGTTTATACAGATCGTAGAGGGCGTTAAATGCTGTACCATCATGGCACGCCCATATTATTATCGTAAGGGTGAAAATCAGAGAATATTAATCCCGCCGGGAGTTATCTGCGAGAGGCACTGAAGTCCTGAAGTCTCCCGGGAAAATCGGGGGGGTCGGCAATTATGCAGCTGAGCCGCATCAGAGTGATCAAAGAGCCGCGGGTTGCCGACCCCTGGTCTATACTAAGCCGGATAACCCCTTAAAGCAGCGTTTCTCAAAGTGTGGGGCGCGCCCCACTGGTGGGGAATAGAGACATGACAGGTGGGGCGCGAGGAACGGGAGGAAATTTCACTTTAAATTTTTTTTTTTAAATGATTATATTCTTAGATTATTTTTTTACTATGCTTTCATTTTCTATACACACTGTAAATCACTTTGTGATTCTGTCTGTGAAATCCGCTATATAAATAAATGGAAATTACCGGTACTTATTTTTACTGTAGGCTTTATATTTCTCGGTACGAGCGAAAGTTTGACAGACATAGCAACAGTAACTAATGGGGGCGGGGCTAAGCGGAACAAACTTTCGCGCGGATGGGTAGCAGGCTAATGTGTGGATCACAATTACACAAATATATACATTTGTGACTCGCACCTCAAATGTCGTCGAACCAGAGCCAGCGCCTGCAGAGAAACAAAAATGTGACGGGCACAGACTGTATCATTCACCGGGAAGCACTCGCGTCAAGGCAGCTCAGCCCCGAACTCAATGAGGTTTTAACAGATGTTGTGAGCGCGGTAAATTTGATCAAAACACGACCACTGAAAGTGCGACTGTTCTCTGCACTGTGTGAGGAAATGGGAGCTGATCATACAGCCGTGCTGTTTCACAGTGAAGCAAGGTGGCTCTCCCGGGGAAAAGTGCTGTCACTTGCCCTGTCTTGCCAAATGCACAGCTCCTCCTTTTTTTTGTGCAAAGATTGCAAAGTGGCACTTTTATTGTATTTATTATTGAACTTGATGCAAGTTATTTGATTTATTATTGAACTTGATGCAAGTTATAACACTTTTTTTGATTTATTATTGAACTTGATGCAAGTTATAACACTTTTGTTTCATTTATTATTGAACTTGATGCAAGTTATAACACTTTTTTTGATTTATTATTGAACTTGATGCAAGTTATAACACTTTTTTGATTTATTATTGAACTTGATGCAAGTTATAACACATTTGTTTTATTTATTATTGAACTTGATGCAAGTTATAACACTTTTTTTTGACTTATTATTGAACTTGATGCAAGTTATAACACTTTTGTTTTATTTATTATTGAACTTGATGCAAGTTATAACATTTTTTTTGATTTATTATTGAACTTGATGCAAGTTATTTGATTTATTATTGAACTTGATGCAAGTTATAACACTTTTTGATTTATTATTGAACTTGATGCAAGTTATAACACTTTTTGATTTATTATTGAACTTGATGCAAGTTATAACACTTTTTTTGATTTATTATTGAACTTGATGCAAGTTATAACACTTTTATTTGATTTATTATTGAACGTGATGCAAGTTATAACACTTTTTTTGATTTATTATTGAACGTGATGCAAGTTATAACACTTTTTTTGATTTATTATTGAACTTGATGCAAGTTATAACAGTTTTTTTGATTTATTATTGAACGTGATGCAAGTTATAACACTTTTTTTGATTTATTATTGAACGTGATGCAAGTTATAACACTTTTTTTGATTTATTATTGAACTTGATGCAAGTTATAACAGTTTTTTTTATTTATTATTGAACGTGATGCAAGTTATAACACTTTTTTTGATTTATTATTGAACTTGATGCAAGTTATAATACTTTTGTTTTATTTATTATTGATCTTGATGGAAGTTATTTTATTTATTATTGAACTTGATGCAAGTTATACCACAGCTGCACAGTTATTTTATTTATTATTGAACTTAATGTTATTTTATGTTATTGAGTTCGAATGTATACAACTTGATGTTCAATACATTTTAAAATGTTAAAGCTTGGCATTAGCGCTCTGTTGGGGCGATGGGGGCAGGTGGGGCTTGAAAACTCCCCCTTGTCCAAAGTGGGGGATGACAAAAAAAGTTTGAGAACCACTGCCTTAAAGGAATAATTGTTTAGCCTAAGCCACGTGTCAGCCACACTAAACCAGCGTTTAAGGTTCCCCTTCTCGAACATTTTTTTACACGGGTAAGTGCGCTGTGTATTTCTTAAATCTCCGGCTCTTATCTTTGTATGGACTTGATCCTTTACAAACTGAGTTTGGAGAGGAAGTGACGCCAGAAAGACTGCAGCCCACACAGGAAGTGATGTCAGAAAGAACGCGCCACAGCCAGCTTCATAACAACCCGTTTGGTAACTCGGCGGCAACCACTAGAAAGATGAAGGCGAGTCTTCCAGACATGCCCGTGTTTCTCCTTCTTGTACATGTACAGACACTTGTGGAAATCACACATGAATACCTTAGGTCTTAGGTCTTAAAGTCTCTTAAGGCTTAGGAGAAGGATATGGGCAATTGCAGCTATTTGGGATACAACACATAGCAATGTTGAGTGGAGGTTTTGGATAAAGCCTGGAAGAACGGCAGCCAGGTGGGATATGTTTGTCACCGAGTGTGTTGTGTCAGAGGCACGGCAAGAGAACTTTCCAATGTCCAGGTCAGCTGTGATTCTACTTAGTGAAAAACTTATTCCATCTGTCGAAGGGGAGACAACAAGAATGCGGGCTCCCGTAGACAAGGGAAGACTAGGAAAAATAGCGAATACATTTGGACTGGCAAAGCAGACTGTCAGTTATTGTCCGCAATGTTTGTCCACGTCTAGTTTTGTGCTCCGTAAATATTGTCAAGCCATGAAGTGGTTGCGGCCGTCAAGTACGACCGCCAATTTCAGCCTACAAGCACAGTGTCCTGTTGTTGTCAAATGTTCTTTATCACATTGTTTACTTTCCCACGTCCATTAAAGATATGACTGACGTATGGTGGCTCAGGTGGGATTGACTACCAGCTGCTGATGGTGAGGCCAGCAAGGTTTACTGTTCAAAGAAAGGTGGCAATAGTCGACATAGAAACACAGTAAGGATACACTTCCAGGTCAGAGGTGACTAGGTCGCGTTGCGCCGGCGGATGGAGGGGGGAGGGGGCTTAAAGGGTGGCATTGTTTTGTGTGGAGACGGATAAGGTTAGGTGGGATTGACCCTGGCCTAAAACATTTAGGTTGTCTATTTTCGACATATTTATATATATATGCATATTTTTTAATCAGCACCTCCAAGTCCGAGTCCATGGTTCTCGCCCGGAAAAGGGTAGAGTGCCATCTCCGGGTTGGGGAGGAGACCTTGCCCCAAGTGGAGGAGTTCAAGTACCTCGGAGTCTTGTTCACGAGTGGGGGAACAGTGAATCGTGAGATCGACAGGCGGATCGGTGCGGCGTCTTCAGTAATGCGGACGCTGTATCGTTCCGTTGTGGTGAAGAAGGAGCTGAGCCGGAAGGCAAAGCTCTCAATTTACCAGTCGATCTACGTTCCCATCCTCACCTATGGTCATGAGCTTTGGGTCATGACCGAAAGGACAAGATCACGGGTACAAGCGGCCCAAATGAGTTTCCTGGCGGGGCTCTCCCTTAGAGATAGGGTGAGAAGCTCTGCCATCCGGGAGGAACTCAAAGTAAAGCCGCTGCTCCTCCACATGGAGAGGAGCCAGATGAGGTGGTTCGGGCATCTGGTCAGGATGCCACCCGAACGCCTCCCTAGGGAGGTGTTTAGGGCACGTCCGACCGGTAGGAGGCCGCGGGGAAGACCCAGGACACGTTGGGGAAACTATGTCTCCCGGCTGGCCTGGGAACGCCTCGGGGTCCCACAGGAAGAGCTGGACCAAGTGGCTGGGGAGAGGGAAGTCTGGGCTTCTCTGCTTAAGCTGCTGCCCCCGCGACCCGACCTTGGATAAGCGGAAGAAGATGGATGGATGGATGGATTTTCGACATTGCAAAAATTCTCGGCTTTCCTGGATTTTCCAATTGTCCGGCCCATTGTAATAAATATCAGTTTTTTTTAAACCAATTTCAGCATCAAAACCTTCAAGCAAACATTTTTCCACATCCCCAAAATCCATAGGTCCACTTTTTCCACGCAGCCTTTCAGTTCAACTTCAGCTCTTTGGCGTTCACGCGCAATTTCTACAACAATCAACACTTGTTGTCAAAGAGAAAATGTATCAGTAAAAATGAAGGATGAGTTAGAAAGCAAATTGAAAAGAGCCTCTTCTAAAAGCCAGACACGTAACCTTGATGTGTGCGGGGAACTTGCTTCATGTAGACTCAAATAATAGATTGAATGGACTTGGGGAATGACCTTCCTTTAGTAATGCTCCCATGCAGCCCCTCTATACTGGCCTCCTCCTGTTTAACCCACTTTCTTTGACACCCCCCTACCACTACCACACCCACTCCTTCCTATTCACTTCATGTGGGAACAATAGCATTATTGTTATTACAACCTTTGTCAAGACAGAACATGTGGTGGGATTGAGGGCAGAGATGTTGTCACTGCTCAGTCAGATTGACATTTTGCAGTTGTCATTACTTATTCAAGGCCAGCATGGTTTAATTGCACACAGACACATTTGTATCCAACACAAAGTCTAAAGTCTTAAACCATTCCCCTCCATCAGCTGCTAACTGACAAAATAGCTGTGCAGGATATGCTTGTATTGGGATTATTGGATGTTACAATCAGCTTGTTTGTGTCAATCAGGTGAAATTACATCTGAAAACCTTTGACAAGTTGACTTCAGCTGCCAGACTTTAGACCAGAACAGTCCATATCACCCCCGTTTGATCCAGTCTTCATTGGCTTCCAGTCACATTCAGTGGAAGATTTTAGTCCTGAATTTTCGTGCCTTGCATGGTGGTACATCACTGACTTGTTAGGCACCTACTCTTCAGTTGCATGGTGGTACATCAGAAGCAACTGATTAGTAGTTGTTGTTAGTTAGTTACTTTGATTGAACCTCAGAAGCAACTGATTAGTAGTTGTTAGCTAGTTAGTTTGATTGAACCTCAGAAGCAACTGATTAGTAGTTGTTGTTAGTTAGTTACTTTGATTGAACCTCAGAAGCAACTGATTAATAGTTGTTGTTAGCTAGTTTGATTGAACCTTAGAAGCAACTGATTAGTAGTTGTTGTTAGTTACTTTGATTGAACCTCAGAAGCAACTGATTAGTAGTTGTTGTTAGCTAGTTACTTTGATTGAACCTCAGAAGCAACTGATTAGTAGTTGTTGTTA